>NC_139624.1:52983809-53193809 GCF_964638095.1 Poromitra crassiceps
ACATTTACAGGAAATACATTTAAGAAAAGTTCAGAAGTAGACTTTGTTACCTGTGGTTACAAGACTGGTGGGTTTTCAGCCATTCATTCAGTGAACCCTTAAAAGTGGCAAGTGTGGGGCTTTCCCTTATGGAGACTGGCAGGCTGTTCCACGTTTGGCTGCCTTTAACTGAGAGGACGTTCTGACCAAACGTGGTCAGTCTGCGCTGGACCTTACAGTCACCTCTAGTGTCAGACCTGGTGCCAAGTCCACTAGTTCTGTTTCTGTGGATGAATTCATTTATAGGCGGGGGAGCTAGTCCATGAAGGCATTTGTAGAAAAAACAAGCACTTTTTAAAGGGGCGTTCACACCGAGATATTTATTTTTCGCTCTGTCGCTCAAGTCAACCCTTTGGAATCGCTCTGTCGCTCTGTTTAAATCGCTCATCAACAGGCACACGAAATGACGGACATGTGGGGGATATAACGTTACGCAATGTCATGCTGTTTGTCCACTACGAGCCACCGTCATTGTTTACAAGCTAAGCCTATCAGCGTGCTCCTAATGCGAGCTGCATACCGGTAGTATAGACTTCACTTCATGTCAGCTGTCAGCCTGTCAATGCGGTTTGTTGCCACACAATAAACCAGCAGTTTGTTCCAAGCCAGAGTGATCCTTGACTCACTCTCACACGGCAGCCAATCAGCATTGAACAGCGAGCGACTGATGCCAGCGTATTTTCGCTCGAGTTGGAATATTTCATCTTGAGCGACGAGCGTATTTTCTCCCTGTCGCTCTGTCTCTGCCGCTCGGACGCCCAGCGATTATTCTCCCAGGCGAATATACGCTCAATCGCTCGTTTGCATTGACTTTGTATGTAAACTCGACGCCAGCGACTAACTTTAATAGGTCGGTGTGAACGCAGCTTAAGACTGACATTTTCAAAGCTCAAAAAGCGGTGTTGTTCCAGAATGTTACAGTGCATTAATTCAACTGACAAACATTTCACTCCATGGGGCATTTTAGAATGTGCTTTTTCCTTTGATCAATCTCATGTTCCGTGTCTTTAACTAGTTGGTGCACTTTGAGAAGGGTGCGTCAGCGGTCAAAAGCAGCAACCGCTGACTGAGTCACTGATCCATTAGCAGGGCATTGGAAGCAGAGAGAGGTGCCAGGAGCCTTGGATCTAATGAAGGTTTTACTTCGTTTCGAACTCAAGCTCTCACTAGTGCCTACTTCGCTGCGTACGCAGCATTATGGAAGACTGTCATTTTTGCTCCAAAAATTACTTTTACATTAAAACCTGACCACGCCCCTTTAGGTGACGTGGTGCCCCCCTGGGCTGACTGGGCCTCCCACCTCGCCCCCGTGACTACGTCACGGCCAGTCACCCCAGGGGCCGCTACTCTTCGCTTCTTCCAGCCAGTGTGAGGACGTCGTTTTCTTAAGCTCCGCGGTTAGCTCGAAAGTCAGCGCTCTTCAGAGTTTGGACAAATAGACTCGCTCCGGTTAATTTGCCCGCCTTCGAGAGGTTCGCGTGGACGAGATAAATCAGGATTCGGGGACCCGTTCCTGTTCTCTTCACCAGCGGCATCGGATCAAGTCATCCAAGCTAAGAGTATCTTCTTGCTAACTGTTGTTTTATAATACTGCCGCTGCGCAGTGCTTGTATCACTGTCGCCGTACAGTGCATGTATTGATGTTTCCCCGGCTGGGTTAACGTTTGTTTGGCTCGAGCGCAAGACTCAGGTCTGCACTCATAACTTTTAGCTAGGTTGCACACGTGCAGAATAGCTTGTACCGTTAAGCACTAGAACAACAGGCTATTTAGCACAGTTGTCACAGTTAGCTAGCTTGCATCCGTGCTTGTGCTGCTGTTGCTAGGTACTGTAGGCGCCAGCTACTAGCGTTAGCGCGCGCACGTTTCTCCGGCTGGAGTAACGTTAAATAGATAGCTAGCTAGTCGTCTCGTGCAGCTAGCAGCTAGCTTAGCACTCCAGCATCTTTACCGTTGCAAGCGACTGTAAACAGTCAGCTTACACGTTAACTCCCGCTAATTCTTGTACAGTCGGCGGATCTTGTTGGCGGGTTAGCTCCGCTCTCTCGCACAATGAACCGGGCGGCTGACATGAGACAGAGGGAGACAGCCAAGAGCTGTGTTAGCTGTGAGGCTACTTTGGCGATCCAGGACCGCCACAGCCAGTGTGTGTTTTGCCTCGGGCACAACCATGCTAGCGACGCCCTGTTGAAGTCAGACTTCTGCCGGGCATGCGAGGGCTTTACCCTGGCCGTTTTACGGGAGAGAGCTATGCTCTTTGTCCAGGTGGGCCCGCGGCTTAGCCACGCACCTCCCGAGGGAGGCGCGTGCGGTGGGTCTGACCGCTCGGAGGAAGAGGAGTTACCTGAAGAGCAGGGCTCCCCGGTCCTACCCGAACGGCAGAGTTTGAACTGGGGGGACGAGCCCATCGACCCTGTGTTAGAACAGGGGGGGTTTTTCCCCTATGACCCCATCATTCCCCCCCAGAACGCCCCCCAAGAGGAGTTGTCTGGCGGGGAGGATTGGGACCGCGCGACCGCGACCACCTCTCTGTTAGGGACCCGTTCGGAGGCTAGCCTCAACGAGCCCTATCAGAAGCAGTTTCTGGGGGTAATGTCTAGGGCTGCAGCTAAGCTTGGCATCGCTCGGGCCGAAACACCTCCGCCCCTCGAATCAGTGCTGCGGGGTTGCTACTACCAGCCGCTCCAGGCACCACAGGCACCTCGCCCGAAGCCCCGGCTGCCGGTCTGTATAGACGTGGTTCGCGCGGTGCAGTCAGGATGGGAAAGGCCTCAGGAGGCCAAGCCGCTCTGCGCGGGCATGGCTCCGTGGTCGGCCTTAGAGGGGGCGGATAAACTCGCGTTAACCGCGATGCCTCCTATCGAGGACATGGTGGCCAGACACCTGGCCCCTAACTCCGCGAGGCCTGCTTTGCCCTCTAAAGCGTGCCAACTTACAGCCAAGTTGGCCGAAAAGGCGTACTTGGCGGCGGGGCAGTCCGCCGCCATGACCAACAACCTGGCCATTCTGCAGGGCTACCAGGCGGTGCTCCTGCGGGACATGCAAGGTGACCCTGCCCCCGAGCTGTTTACAGAGCTCAGGATGGCCACGGATTACGCCATGCGTATGGTGGACTGCCTGGCGCAGAACAGTGGGAAGGTCATGGCCTTCTCTGTTCTCACCCACCGCCACCTGTGGCTAAATCTTACCCAGCTCCCTGAGCAGGATAAGAGGAGGCTGCTGGGGGCTCAGATCTCCCCGGGGGGCCTGTTCGGCTCCTCCGTGGAAGACTTGGCCCAGCGGTTGGAGACGACTAAGAGGGACTCGGCGGCGGTCCGCTCCTTCTTGCCCAAGCGGGCGAAGGGGGAGGACCGCCGGTTCCAGGTGCAAGCGCGCGCGCAGAGTCGTCCTCCGGGGCCTCCGCCGCCGCGGACCGCCCCACGTCAGCGGGTACAAGTCTCACCGGCTAGGGCGCCCCCAGTGGATGCGCCCCACCCAGCCGCGGTGGGCCCATATTTCGTCCCACGGCAGGCCAGGGTACGCGGCCCCCGCCCCCCAAAACGAGGAGGTGCGCGGGGAGCGGGTAACCAGTCCCGTACTTAGTCACCTCCCTGGGGAAGGGGGGGGGCTATGAGCCCACCGTCGTTGGAGCTCAGCGCTCAACTTCGGTCTGGGACTCAGCAGGGGGAAACCCAACCCAGCTCGCCAGGGCTTGGCTTCAGGGCCAGCCTTCGGCTTGTAGCTTTAGGGACAAGCCCACCGTCCTCGGTGCCCAGCGCCCGAGCCCGGTCGGGAGCTCTCCTTGGATCGCTTATCCGCCGTCAGGAGGCCCCCGGGACAAGCCCACCATCGATGGTGCCATGGGCCCATCGTTGGTCGGGAGCTCTCCTGGGGACCGCGCGAGCAGACGAGCCCGCATCCCGCGGTCAAAAGAGAGGCTTGCCTCCTTACGCCCCCCAGCCGGCGAAAGCCGCACGGCTGGGGGGTTTCGCCGGTTCAACACGCTCACAGGGCACGTCAGTAGGCGGAGCCCGCGTAAGAAACCGGCAGGGGGGCTTAGCCTCGTTTGTCCCGCCCCCCCCTTTTTCTTCCCCAACCAAAGCACCGGGTCCCCCGGTGCCCAACAATATACTAAACAGACCATCGTTGCCCGACAGGCTCGAGGCCTGGGAGCGTCTGTGTTCCCCGTCCCCGTGGCTGCGGCGCACCCTTCGGAAGGGTTACGCCATGCAGTTTGCCAGGGCCCCACCCAGGTTCGACGGGACCCACGATACAGTCGTGGAGGGGGAGTTTATAAACATACTCCACAAGGAGGTCTTGTCGCTCCTCGCCAAGGGGGCGATCCGCTCGGTCCCCAAGGCAGAGGTACGCTCGGGGTTCTACCACAGGTACTTCGTCGTGCCCAAAAAGGACGGCTCCATGCGTCCAATTCTGGACCTCCGGCGCCTCAACAAGACGCTGAGGAAGCTCCCGTTCCGAATGCTCTCTTTTCCCCACCTCTTCAACGCGTTGAGACAGGGGGATTTCTTTACTTCCGTGGACCTGAAAGATGCGTTCTTCCATGTCCACGTGGTCAAGAGACACAGGAAATACCTGAGGTTCTCCTTCCTAGGGAAGGCTTACGAGTTCTGTGTCTTGCCTTTCGGCATGTCATTGAGCCCGCGAACCTTCACGGCTTTCGTGGAGACGGCCTTGGCTCCCCTCCGCGCGAGAGGGGTTCGCATCTTCCTTTACCTCGACGACGCTCTTATTGTGGCCGGCTCGAGGATCGAGGCCATGAAACATACCAAGGTGGTGACCGATCACCTGCAAACCTTAGGGTTTATGGTGAATTGGAAAAAGAGCTGCCTCGCCCCAGAACAGACGGCGATCTTCCTGGGGCTCGAGTTGAACTCCCGGGCTATGCGAGCCCGCCTTTCGCGGGAGCGACAGGCGCGCACGGTGCGGACAGCGAGGACATTAAGTCGATGCTCCTCGGTATCAGTGCTTCAGTGCGCAGTTATGTTGGGCCTGATGGCCTCGGCGCTGCATGTGCTCCCCCTGGGGAGGCTACACATGCGTCCGTTCCAGATCTGGTTCCTTGCGTTGCGCTTGGATCCAGCCAGGGACCGTCATCGCAGGGTGCCTATGACAGGTCAGGCCCGCCTGGCTTTGGCCATGTGGGCAGACCCCCGTTACCTATCGAGGGGCACTCGATTGGGCCCAGTCCCGCTCAGGCTAGTGATTCGCACCGACGCCTCCCTCTGGGGTTGGGGTGCGGTGTGCGGGTTTCTGTCGGCGAACGGCCGGTGGGAAGCCCAGGAGCATCGCCACATAAACGTCTTGGAGCTGGAGGCGATCCGCCTCGCTCTGCTTCATTTCCAGCGAGTCATACATGGACGCCATGTGCTGATTCGCTCGGACAATATGGCGGCGATCGCCCACCTGAACAAACAGGGCGGTGTGCGGTCGAAGGCTTTGAACCGGTTAGCGGCGGAGATTCACCTGTGGGCGTATCCCCGTCTCCTGTCAGTGTCGGCGGTCTATCTGCCGGGACGGCTGAATTACGGCGCCGACCTGCTGTCTCGAGGCTACCCCCGTCACACGGAGTGGTGCCTCCACCCTCAGGTGGTGGAACAGATTTGGGCCAGGTTCGGTCGTGCCCGCGTCGATCTGTTCGCATCGCGGCGCGCGACGCACTGCCCTTTGTGGTTCTCAATCCAGGAGGACAGCCCCCCGTTGGGACACGACGCGTTGGCGAACGCGTGGCCACGGGAGGGGCTCTATGCGTTTCCACCGATCCCCCTGATCCGTCAGGTGTTGGACAGGGTGAGGGAACAGCGTCTCCGGCTCGTTCTAGTGGCCCCGTTCTGGCCCAGGCAGACGTGGTTTGCGGACCTGGTCTCCCTGGCGCAGGGCCCGCCGTGGGCATTGCCGGTGCGGGCCGATCTCCTGTCCCAGGCGGAGGGGGAGGTGTTCCACCCCTCCCCAGGCAGGTGGAAGCTAGCAGTCTGGCTCCTGAACGGGACCAGTTGCTAGCACAGGGCTTGCCTGACAATGTGGTGCGCACTATTCAGAGTGCTAGGGCCGCTTCGACCCGCACCCAGTATGCGTACAAGTGGCGGGTTTTTTCGCGATGGTGCACAAGTAAGGGTGTGGATCCAGTGAACTGCAGCGTGCGTCCAGTTCTCTGTTTCCTTCAAAGCTTGCTTGACGCGGGGCAGTCCCCGCAGTCGCTTAAGGTGTACTTAGCCGCGATTTCGGCTTGCCACATGGGGATTGAAGGGACCCCCGTGGGGGTGTGCCCTTTGGTCTCGCGCTTCATGAAGGGGGCGCGTAAACTGCGCCCGCCGGTGCGGTGCGTTTTTCCCAAATGGGACCTGGTTACGGTGCTGGACGGGCTAACGGGTCATCCGTTTGAGCCCTTGGACTCCGCAGATTTAAAGGTTCTGTCCTTAAAGACTGCGCTGCTGCTGGCCTTATCGTCAGGGAAGAGAGTCAGTGACCTGATTGCCCTCTCGGTACAGCAGGCCTGTATGGTTTTTGGGGACGATGGGCGCAGGGTTACGTTGCGACCTAACCCGGCGTACCAGCCCAAGAATATTAATGCCAGCTATAGGTCTATGGTAATAGACTTATCGGCATTCTGTCCCCCGCCGTTCAGTTCGGGTGAGGAGAGACGTTTGCACATGCTGTGCCCCGTAAGGGCGCTCTCGGCCTATGTGGCTAGGACGCGCGCTTTACGCATTACAGATCAGCTGTTGGTTTGCTTTGGGCAAAGGGCCCAGGGCGGACCCCTTTCCAAGGATCGCTTATCACACTGGATAGTGGAGGCGATCGCGTTGGCATACTCTGCCGTGGGCAAGGTTCCCCCGGAGGGTATCAAGGCGCATTCTACGCGAGGTGTTGCGACATCCTCTGCGTTGTTGCGTGGTGTGTCGGTGAAGGACATGTGTGCCGCGGCCTCATGGTCCTCTCATCACACTTTCGTCAGGTACTACAGTCTCGACGTGTCCGGTTCGCAGTTTGCGCACGCGGTGCTGTCGGTGGCAAGAAAGTAGTATCGTTGCCACTCTAATATGTCAGACGGTTAGGCATAAACGTTGCCATATGGCCGTGGTTCACCGGTGCCTTTCGGGTCGCCCTGTGGGGTGCTCCCGGCAGCAAGGTCGGTTGAATGGAGGCACTAGTGAGAGCTTGAGTTCGAAACGAAGTAAAACGTTAGGGTTGTGCTACAACCCAGGTTTTACGAGTGAGAACGAGAGCTCTCACTACCCAGCCTTGCTGCGTCGATGCGTCTCTGGGTGCGTCGGATCTCAGCTGGCTGGAAGAAATGAGTGGCGGCCCCTGGGGTGACTGGCCGTGACGTAGTCACGGGGGCGAGGTGGGAGGCCCAGTCAGCCCAGGGGGGCACCACGTCACCTAAAGGGGCGTGGTCAGGTTTTAATGTAAAAGTAATTTTTGGAGCAAAAATGACAGTCTTCCATAATGCTGCGTACGCAGCGAAGTAGGCACTAGTGAGAGCTCTCGTTCTCACTCGTAAAACCTGGGTTGTAGCACAACCCTAACGTTTTCACCGTATGAGTGTGCAACCATAAAAATGCAGTGTATTTTGTTGCTTGCATATCTGTGCGTTCAAGAGGTTCATCTGTTGGCTTATATTTCTATTATTCACATCTGTGTGTTTCATGTTGACATTCACCATGACAGACACAGAGGGGTGGAGCTGAGACTGGACAGTGGTAATAGGGGATCACTTTATAATGGTAACAGGTGTATGTATCTAGACCCCTCTGTCTCCCATTGTTGCAATTATAGAGATCATACTTTATCCGAACACTCTGGAAGATGACTGTACTAAACACTTGATTCATTAAATCAAGGTCTGTTGGGGTGTTCCCTGCCTACCAACATGAGGGTTGCAGGTTCAAGTCTGCGTGTTACCTGTATGGCGTCCATACAGGCACAATTGGTTGTCTCTGCGGGTGGGAAGCCGGATTAAGGGTATGTGCCCTGGTTACTGCACTAGTGCCTCCTCTGGTCGGTCGGGGCGCCTACACGGGGTGGAGGGGAACTGGGGGGAATAACATGATCCTCCCACGCGACGTGCTACATCCTGCCGGTGAAACACCTCGCTTTCAGGTGAAAAGAAGCAGCTGGCGACTGGCACATGTAGCGGAGGAAGCATGTGCTAGCCTACAGCTCTCCCCAGATCAGCAGAGGGGGTGGAGCAATGACCGGGATAGCAGGGAGAATTGGCCAAGTACATTTGTGGAGAAAATGGTCTGTTTTGTATACGGGCCTATGTGGTTCCAGAACAATGTAATAAAACTGTATCAAAGTGAAGGCTATAGAGAATCCTTCATCTGAAGCCTCTGATGCAGCACATTTATTGTCTGTATACGTTGGACAGCAGTGAACTGTTAGAAAGCTAATGGCGATATGTATACTGTCCCTCTACAGCTGTAATGCGAGGAATAACCTTCAGTGTGGAAATGATTGCAAATGGTTCAGAAGGCAATGTGCATGCTCCCAACAGAGGCTGTTAACCCCGCTTTAGAAGTCCCATCCAATGCTTTAAATCTCCGGGCTCTTTGAAGAAGCAATCGTCTCTGAGCCTTGATCATAGCCAATATCACAAATCATACCCACTCTTTGTATGGCAATTGCAATAAAACCGATCTAATAAAATCCCTAATAAACAGTGGCTCCTTCTATGATGAGGGTTGGCATTCACCTCCTGCACATAGGAAAGCACGCGCACACACACACACGCACGCACACGCACACGCACACGCACACACACGCACACTTCGCAAGCATACAACCCTTTCAAGAACGCATGCATTTTATTTTAGAGCATCTTTATTAGGATCACCACATTAGCTCCAATCAAGGTGACCGCACGTCTTCCTGCGGTCCACACGTACAAGAAGAAGCTGTTTCTCCTGCATAAACGACAAATTTACATGCGTTCACACACACACACACACACACACACACGCACACACACACACACACGCACGCACACACCAATCACACCTCATTATTTTCAATGTGCCATTTCACTACCTAATTATAGAAAAATACATTGGCCTGCAGAGCTTTGCAGGAGCCTGGAGTCTGAAGGGGGAAGTACCAGCCAGGGAATGTGTCTGGACCACTGAGTCTTTAACCAGGGATGTAAATCACTCTTTGAGTCTGGATCATTTACACCAACCCACTCATCATCCTCTTCTAATGGAGGACTGTGCTCAGAGATAATGGCTAGAAAGGACATAAACAGTTGGAAAAGGCAAGTACCAGAAACATTCATGAGAAGGAGGGAGAAAATGGGATGAGGAAACGAGGATTTCAGTGTTTCGGGTGGCTTGGAATGCTGTGTGTGTGTGTGTGTGTGTGTGTGTGTGTGTGTGTGTGTGTGTGTGTGTGTGTGTGTGTGTGCGTGTGCGTGCGTGCGTGTGTACTTTTTAAATTTTTACATTTAAGTCCATTCATTTGATGCATCCAGAATAACTTACAATAAGGAGCAGGTAGGAGATCGAATCCAAACATTCTAGTTTGTGGCGGGCGGTCTCTCTAGTCTATTCCTGCCGCGCTGCATGCTTGTGTCTAAAGCATGTGTACTGCACACGTGTGCCCATGACCATCGACAGCACCTAGTGGTCGCATGCGTGCACACGGTACACACATAAACACGCGTCGCACACATCAGAGCACCGTTTCCCCTGCGGAGGACCACGTGTGTTTTCGGACCGGACGTAATTTCTCCCCCACGTGTCTGTTTGGTTTCCACAAAAAACCCAGCCGCTCGATAGCCTGCTTTTCAAGGTCCCCGCATGAGCTCAGCTAAAAGCTTTCCTCACGCCGGCTGAAAGCAGAGTGCTGCTGGTGGAAAATGAGGCATGTGAAGAGAAACCACATCAGTGGCGTGGCATGGATTTGCGATGGGGGGAAATAAGACCAACGGAGGGATCGTATGGCTAATGAAAGTTCTGGTGGAGGCAGAACCATCTGCCGATAATGTGGGCTTTCATCTAGATCTATAGACTCACATGAACAGACACATGCACACGCACACACACACGCACACACACACACACACAGACATTCACCCACATTTTGCCTTGTCTTCATGTGCAAATGAACGATGCACATTTGCAAAACACACTCTTCTCACACTCATGCATCCTCTTTATATCTCTCCCTTTTTCTCTCATTCACTCCTTTGCTCTCAGCCACACACACACACACACACACACACACACACGCACGCACACACACACACGCACGCACACACACACACACACACACACACACACACACACCTCCTGTGACACTGAATCGCAACCATCTGCCGGAGCTTGAATTCATATACATAACATATTCACCAAGAAAGGCATCACGGTCACTATGGCAACATGCTCCCACCAAACAAAACAAATCTGCCTCAGAGAGCTGCCATTTTGTTCCCAACCCCACTGCAAGAAAACGGAATCATCCAAAACACTGTGTTGCGCTCTACTAAAACACTGTTTGTGTTGCGCTCTACTGAAACTGAAACACTGTTTGTGTTGCACTCTACTAAAACACTGTTTGTGTTGCGCTCTACTGAAACACTGTTTGTGTTGTGCTCTACTGAAACACTGTGTTGTGCTCTACTAAAACACTGTTTGTGTTGCGCTCTACTAAAACACTGTTTGTGTTGCGCTCTACTGAAACACTGTGTTGTGCTCTACTGAAACACTGTTTGTGTTGCGCTCTACTGAAACACTGTTTGTGTTGTGCTCTACTAAAACACTGTTTGTGTTGTGCTCTACTAAAACACTGTTTGTGTTGTGCTCTACTAAAACACTGTTTGTGTTGTGCTCTACTAAACACTGTTTGTGTTGTGCTCTACTAAACACTGTTTGTGTTGTGCTCTACTAAACACTGTTTGTGTTGTGCTCTACTAAACACTGTTTGTGTTGTGCTCTACTGAAACACTGTTTGTGTTGTGCTCTACTAAAACACTGTTTGTGTTGTGCTCTACTAAAACACTGTTTGTGTTGTGCTCTACTAAAACACTGTTTGTGTTGTGCTCTACTGAAACACTGTGTTGTGCTCTACTGAAACACTGTTTGTGTTGTGCTCTACTAAAACACTGTTTGTGTTGTGCTCTACTGAAACACTGGTTGTGTTGTGCTCTACTGAAACACTGTTTGTGTTGTGCTCTACTAAAACACTGTTTGTGTTGTGCTCTACTAAAACACTGTTTGTGTTGTGCTCTACTGAAACACTGTGTTGTGCTCTACTAAAACACTGTTTGTGTTGTGCTCTACTGAAACACTGTTTGTGTTGTGCTCTACTAAAACACTGTTTGTGTTGTGCTCTACTAAAACACTGTTTGTGTTGTGCTCTACTAAAACACTGTTTGTGTTGTGCTCTACTAAAACACTGTTTGTGTTGTGCTCTACTGAAACACTGTTTGTGTTGTGCTCTACTAAAACACTGTTTGTGTTGTGCTCTACTAAAACACTGTTTGTGTTGTGCTCTACTGAAACACTGTGTTGTGCTCTACTGAAACACTGTTTGTGTTGTGCTCTACTAAAACACTGTTTGTGTTGCGCTCTACTAAAACACTGTTTGTGTTGTGCTCTACTGAAACACTGTTTGTGTTGTGCTCTACTAAAACACTGTTTGTGTTGTGCTCTACTGAAACACTGTTTGTGTTGTGCTCTACTAAAACACTGTTTGTGTTGTGCTCTACTAAAACACTGTTTGTGTTGTGCTCTACTAAAACACTGTTTGTGTTGTGCTCTACTGAAACACTGTTTGTGTTGTGCTCTACTAAAACACTGTTTGTGTTGTGCTCTACTAAACACTGTTTGTGTTGTGCTCTACTAAACACTGTTTGTGTTGTGCTCTACTAAAACACTGTTTGTGTTGTTCTCTACTGAAACACTGTTTGTGTTGTGCTCTACTAAAACACTGTTTGTGTTGTGCTCTACTAAACACTGTTTGTGTTGTGCTCTACTAAAACACTGTTTGTGTTGTGCTCTACTAAACACTGTTTGTGTTGTGCTCTACTAAACACTGTTTGTGTTGTGCTCTACTAAACACTGTTTGTGTTGTGCTCTACTAAACACTGTTTGTGTTGTGCTCTACTCAAACACTGTTTGTGTTGTGCTCTACTAAAACACTGTTTGTGTTGTGCTCTACTAAAACACTGTTTGTGTTGTGCTCTACTAAAACACTGTTTGTGTTGTGCTCTACTCAAACACTGTTTGTGTTGTGCTCTACTAAAACACTGTTTGTGTTGTGCTCTACTAAAACACTGTTTGTGTTGTGCTCTACTAAACACTGTTTGTGTTGTGCTCTACTAAAACACTGTGTTGTGCTCTACTAAAACACTGTTTGTGTTGCGCTCTACTAAAACACTGTTTGTGTTGTGCTCTACTGAAACACTGTGTTGTGCTCTACTAAAACACTGTTTGTGTTGTGCTCTACTAAAACACTGTTTGTGTTGCGCTCTACTAAAACACTGTTTGTGTTGTGCTCTACTGAAACACTGTTTGTGTTGTGCTCTACTAAAACACTGTGTTGTGCTCTACTAAAACACTGTTTGTGTTGCGCTCTACTAAAACACTGTTTGTGTTGTGCTCTACTGAAACACTGTTTGTGTTGTGCTCTACTGAAACACTGTTTGTGTTGTGCTCTACTAAAACACTGTTTGTGTTGTGCTCTACTAAACACTGTTTGTGTTGTGCTCTACTAAAACACTGTTTGTGTTGTGCTCTACTAAAACACTGTTTGTGTTGTGCTCTACTGAAACACTGTTTGTGTTGTGCTCTACTAAAACACTGTTTGTGTTGTGCTCTACTAAAACACTGTGTTGTGCTCTACTGAAACACTGTTTGTGTTGTGCTCTACTAAACACTGTTTGTGTTGCGCTCTACTAAAACACTGTTTGTGTTGCGCTCTACTAAAACACTGTTTGTGTTGTTCTCTACTGAAACACTGTTTGTGTTGCGCTCTACTGAAACACTGTTTGTG
Organism: Poromitra crassiceps; assembly: GCF_964638095.1. NCBI lineage: Eukaryota > Metazoa > Chordata > Actinopteri > Beryciformes > Melamphaidae > Poromitra > Poromitra crassiceps. The sequence continues at coordinate 52,996,841 of NC_139624.1, forward strand.
TTGTGCTCTACTGAAACACTGTTTGTGTTGTGCTCTACTGAAACACTGTTTGTGTTGCGCTCTACTCAAACACTGTTTGTGTTGTGCTCTACTGAAACACTGTTTGTGTTGGGCTCTACTGAAACACTGTTTGTGTTGTGCTCTACTGAAACACTGTTTGTGTTGTGCTCTACTAAAACACTGTTTGTGTTGTGCTCTACTGAAACACTGTTTGTGTTGTGCTCTACTAAAACACTGTTTGTGTTGTGCTCTACTAAAACACTGTTTGTGTTGTGCTCTACTAAAACACTGTTTGTGTTGTGCTCTACTAAACACTGTTTGTGTTGTGCTCTACTGAAACACTGTTTGTGTTGTGCTCTACTAAAACACTGTTTGTGTTGTGCTCTACTAAACACTGTTTGTGTTGTGCTCTACTGAAACACTGTTTGTGTTGTGCTCTACTGAGACACTGTTTGTGTTGTGCTCTACTAAACACTGTTTGTGTTGTGCTCTACTGAAACACTGTTTGTGTTGCGCTCTACTAAACACTGTTTGTGTTGTGCTCTACTGAAACACTGTTTGTGTTGTGCTCTACTAAAACACTGTTTGTGTTGTGCTCTACTAAACACTGTTTGTGTTGCGCTCTACTAAAACACTGTTTGTGTTGCGCTCTACTAAAACACTGTTTGTGTTGTTCTCTACTGAAACACTGTTTGTGTTGCGCTCTACTGAAACACTGTTTGTGTTGTGCTCTACTGAAACACTGTTTGTGTTGTGCTCTACTGAAACACTGTTTGTGTTGCGCTCTACTCAAACACTGTTTGTGTTGTGCTCTACTGAAACACTGTTTGTGTTGGGCTCTACTGAAACACTGTTTGTGTTGTGCTCTACTGAAACACTGTTTGTGTTGTGCTCTACTAAAACACTGTTTGTGTTGTGCTCTACTGAAACACTGTTTGTGTTGTGCTCTACTAAAACACTGTTTGTGTTGTGCTCTACTAAAACACTGTTTGTGTTGTGCTCTACTAAAACACTGTTTGTGTTGTGCTCTACTAAACACTGTTTGTGTTGTGCTCTACTGAAACACTGTTTGTGTTGTGCTCTACTAAAACACTGTTTGTGTTGTGCTCTACTAAACACTGTTTGTGTTGTGCTCTACTGAAACACTGTTTGTGTTGTGCTCTACTGAGACACTGTTTGTGTTGTGCTCTACTAAACACTGTTTGTGTTGTGCTCTACTGAAACACTGTTTGTGTTGCGCTCTACTAAACACTGTTTGTGTTGTGCTCTACTGAAACACTGTTTGTGTTGTGCTCTACTAAAACACTGTTTGTGTTGTGCTCTACTGAAACACTGTGTTGTGCTCTACTGAAACACTGTTTGTGTTGTGCTCTACTAAAACACTGTTTGTGTTGCGCTCTACTAAAACACTGTTTGTGTTGTGCTCTACTGAAACACTGTTTGTGTTGTGCTCTACTAAAACACTGTTTGTGTTGTGCTCTACTAAAACACTGTTTGTGTTGTGCTCTACTAAAACACTGTTTGTGTTGTGCTCTACTAAAACACTGTTTGTGTTGTGCTCTACTGAAACACTGTTTGTGTTGTGCTCTACTAAAACACTGTTTGTGTTGTGCTCTACTAAACACTGTTTGTGTTGTGCTCTACTAAAACACTGTTTGTGTTGTTATCTACTGAAACACTGTTTGTGTTGTGCTCTAGTAAACACTGTTTGTGTTGTGCTCTACTAAACACTGTTTGTGTTGTGCTCTACTAAACACTGTTTGTGTTGTGCTCTACTAAAACACTGTTTGTGTTGTGCTCTACTAAAACACTGTTTGTGTTGTGCTCTACTAAACACTGTTTGTGTTGTGCTCTACTAAAACACTGTTTGTTTTGTGCTCTACTGAAACACTGTTTGTGTTGTGCTCTACTAAAACACTGTTTGTGTTGTGCTCTACTAAAACACTGTTTGTGTTGTGCTCTACTAAACACTGTTTGTGTTGTGCTCTACTAAAACACTGTTTGTGTTGTGCTCTACTGAAACACTGTTTGTGTTGTGCTCTACTGAAACACTGTTTGTGTTGTGCTCTACTGAAACACTGTTTGTGTTGTGCTCTACTGAAACACTGTTTGTGTTGTGCTCTACTCAAACACTGTTTGTGTTGTGCTCTATTGAAACACTGTTTGTGTTGTGCTCTACTGAAACACTGTTTGTGTTGTGCTCTACTCAAACACTGTTTGTGTTGTGCTCTACTCAAACACTGTTTGTGTTGTGCTCTACTAAAACACTGTTTGTGTTGTGCTCTACTAAAACACTGTTTGTGTTGTGCTCTACTGAAACACTGTTTGTGTTGGGCTCTACTAAAACACTGTTTGTGTTGTGCTCTACTAAAACACTGTTTGTGTTGTGCTCTACTGAAACTGAAACACTGTTTGTGTTGTGCTCTACTGAAACACTGTTTGTGTTGTGCTCTACTGAAACACTGTGTTGTGCTCTACTAAAACACTGTTTGTGTTGTGCTCTACTGAAACACTGTTTGTGTTGTGCTCTACTAAACACTGTTTGTGTTGTGCTCTACTAAAACACTGTTTGTGTTGTGCTCTACTAAAACACTGTTTGTGTTGTGCTCTACTAAAACACTGTTTGTGTTGTGCTCTACTAAAACACTGTTTGTGTTGTGCTCTACTGAAACACTGTTTGTGTTGTGCTCTACTGAAACACTGTTTGTGTTGTGCTCTACTAAACACTGTTTGTGTTGTGCTCTACTAAAACACTGTTTGTGTTGTGCTCTACTAAACACTGTTTGTGTTGTGCTCTACTAAAACACTGTTTGTGTTGTGCTCTACTGAAACACTGTTTGTGTTGTGCTCTACTAAACACTGTTTGTGTTGTGCTCTACTGAAACACTGTTTGTGTTGTGCTCTACTAAAACACTGTTTGTGTTGTGCTCTACTAAAACACTGTTTGTGTTGTGCTCTACTAAAACACTGTTTGTGTTGTGCTCTACTAAAACACTGTTCGTGTTGTGCTCTACTGAAACACTGTTTGTGTTGTGCTCTACTAAAACACTGTTTGTGTTGTGCTCTACTGAAACACTGTTTGTGTTGTGCTCTACTAAAACACTGTTTGTGTTGCGCTCTACTAAAACACTGTTTGTGTTGTTCTCTACTGAAACACTGTTTGTGTTGCGCTCTACTGAAACACTGTTTGTGTTGTGCTCTACTGAAACACTGTTTGTGTTGCGCTCTACTCAAACACTGTTTGTGTTGCGCTCTACTGAAACACTGTTTGTGTTGTGCTCTACTGAAACACTGTTTGTGTTGTGCTCTACTGAAACACTGTTTGTGTTGCGCTCTACTCAAACACTGTTTGTGTTGTGCTCTACTGAAACACTGTTTGTGTTGTGCTCTACTAAAACACTGTTTATGTTGTGTTCTACTAAAACACTGTTTGTGTTGTGCTCTACTGAAACACTGTTTGTGTTGCGCTCTACTAAACACTGTTTGTGTTGTGCTCTACTGAAACACTGTTTGTGTTGTGCTCTACTAAAACACTGTTTGTGTTGTGCTCTACTAAACACTGTTTGTGTTGTGCTCTACTAAACACTGTTTGTGTTGTGCTCTATTAAAACACTGTTTGTGTTGTGCTCTACTAAAACACTGTTTTTGTTGTGCTCTACTAAACACTGTTTGTGTTGTGCTCTACTAAAACACTGTTTGTGTTGTGCTCTACTGAAACACTGTTTGTGTTGTGCTCTACTAAACACTGTTTGTGTTGTGCTCTACTAAAACACTGTTTGTGTTGTGCTCTACTAAACACTGTTTGTGTTGTGCTCTACTAAAACACTGTTTGTGTTGTGCTCTACTGAAACACTGTTTGTGTTGTGCTCTACTCAAACACTGTTTGTGTTGTGCTCTACTGAAACACTGTTTGTGTTGTGCTCTACTAAAACACTGTTTGTGTTGTGCTCTACTAAAACACTTTGTGTTGTGCTCTACTGAAACACTGTTTGTGTTGTGCTCTACTGAAACTGAAACACTGTTTGTGTTGTGCTCTACTGAAACACTGTTTGTGTTGTGCTCTACTGAAACACTGTTTGTGTTGTGCTCTACTGAAACACTGTTTGTGTTGTGCTCTACTCAAACACTGTTTGTGTTGTGCTCTATTGAAACACTGTTTGTGTTGTGCTCTACTGAAACACTGTTTGTGTTGTGCTCTACTCAAACACTGTTTGTGTTGTGCTCTACTGAAACACTGTTTGTGTTGTGCTCTACTAAAACACTGTTTGTGTTGTGCTCTACTGAAACACTGTTTGTGTTGGGCTCTACTAAAACACTGTTTGTGTTGTGCTCTACTAAAACACTGTTTGTGTTGTGCTCTACTGAAACTGAAACACTGTTTGTGTTGTGCTCTACTGAAACACTGTTTGTGTTGTGCTCTACTGAAACACTGTGTTGTGCTCTACTAAAACACTGTTTGTGTTGTGCTCTACTGAAACACTGTTTGTGTTGTGCTCTACTAAACACTGTTAGTGTTGTGCTCTACTAAAACACTGTTTGTGTTGTGCTCTACTAAAACACTGTTTGTGTTGTGCTCTACTAAAACACTGTTTGTGTTGTGCTCTACTAAAACACTGTTTGTGTTGTGCCCTACTGAAACACTGTTTGTGTTGTGCTCTACTGAAACACTGTTTGTGTTGTGCTCTACTAAACACTGTTTGTGTTGTGCTTTACTAAAACACTGTTTGTGTTGTGCTCTACTAAACACTGTTTGTGTTGTGCTCTACTAAAACACTGTTTGTGTTGTGCTCTACTGAAACACTGTTTGTGTTGTGCTCTACTAAACACTGTTTGTGTTGTGCTCTACTGAAACACTGTTTGTGTTGTGCTCTACTAAAACACTGTTTGTGTTGTGCTCTACTAAAACACTGTTTGTGTTGTGCTCTACTAAAACACTGTTTGTGTTGTGCTCTACTAAAACACTGTTCGTGTTGTGCTCTACTGAAACACTGTTTGTGTTGTGCTCTACTAAAACACTGTTTGTGTTGTGCTCTACTGAAACACTGTTTGTGTTGTGCTCTACTAAAACACTGTTTGTGTTGCGCTCTACTGAAACACTGTTTGTGTTGTGCTCTACTGAAACACTGTTTGTGTTGTGCTCTACTGAAACACTGTTTGTGTTGCGCTCTACTCAAACACTGTTTGTGTTGTGCTCTACTGAAACACTGTTTGTGTTGGGCTCTACTGAAACACTGTTTGTGTTGTGCTCTACTGAAACACTGTTTGTGTTGCGCTCTACTGAAACACTGTTTGTGTTGCGCTCTACTGAAACACTGTTTGTGTTGTGCTCTACTAAAACACTGTTTGTGTTGTGCTCTACTAAAGCACTGTTTGTGTTGTGCTCTACTAAAACACTGTTTGTGTTGTGCTCTACTAAAACACTGTTCGTGTTGTGCTCTACTGAAACACTGTTTGTGTTGTGCTCTACTAAAACACTGTTTGTGTTGTGCTCTACTGAAACACTGTTTGTGTTGTGCTCTACTAAAACACTGTTTGTGTTGCGCTCTACTGAAACACTGTTTGTGTTGTGCTCTACTGAAACACTGTTTGTGTTGTGCTCTACTCAAACACTGTTTGTGTTGCGCTCTACTCAAACACTGTTTGTGTTGTGCTCTACTGAAAACTGTTTGTGTTGGGCTCTACTGAAACACTGTTTGTGTTGTGCTCTACTGAAACACTGTTTGTGTTGTGCTCTACTGAAACACTGTTTGTGTTGCGCTCTACTGAATCACTGTTTGTGTTGTGCTCTACTGAAACACTGTTTGTGTTGTGCTCTACTGAAACACTGTTTGTGTTGTGCTCTACTAAAACACTGTTTGTGTTGTGCTCTACTAAAACACTGTTTGTGTTGTGCTCTACTAAAACACTGTTTGTGTTGTGCTCTACTGAAACACTGTTTGTGTTGTGCTCTACTGAAACACTGTTTGTGTTGTGCTCTACTAAACACTGTTTGTGTTGTGCTCTACTAAAACACTGTTTGTGTTGTGCTCTACTAAACACTGTTTGTGTTGTGCTCTACTAAAACACTGTTTGTGTTGTGCTCTACTGAAACACTGTTTGTGTTGTGCTCTACTAAACACTGTTTGTGTTGTGCTCTACTGAAACACTGTTTGTGTTGTGCTCTACTAAAACACTGTTTGTGTTGTGCTCTACTAAAACACTGTTTGTGTTGTGCTCTACTAAAACACTGTTTGTGTTGTGCTCTACTAAAACACTGTTCGTGTTGTGCTCTACTGAAACACTGTTTGTGTTGTGCTCTACTAAAACACTGTTTGTGTTGTGCTCTACTGAAACACTGTTTGTGTTGTGCTCTACTAAAACACTGTTTGTGTTGCGCTCTACTAAAACACTGTTTGTGTTGTTCTCTACTGAAACACTGTTTGTGTTGCGCTCTACTGAAACACTGTTTGTGTTGTGCTCTACTGAAACACTGTTTGTGTTGCGCTCTACTCAAACACTGTTTGTGTTGCGCTCTACTGAAACACTGTTTGTGTTGTGCTCTACTGAAACACTGTTTGTGTTGTGCTCTACTGAAACACTGTTTGTGTTGCGCTCTACTCAAACACTGTTTGTGTTGTGCTCTACTGAAACACTGTTTGTGTTGTGCTCTACTAAAACACTGTTTATGTTGTGCTCTACTAAAACACTGTTTGTGTTGTGCTCTACTGAAACACTGTTTGTGTTGCGCTCTACTAAACACTGTTTGTGTTGTGCTCTACTGAAACACTGTTTGTGTTGTGCTCTACTAAAACACTGTTTGTGTTGTGCTCTACTAAACACTGTTTGTGTTGTGCTCTACTAAACACTGTTTGTGTTGTGCTCTATTAAAACACTGTTTGTGTTGTGCTCTACTAAAACACTGTTTTTGTTGTGCTCTACTAAACACTGTTTGTGTTGTGCTCTACTAAAACACTGTTTGTGTTGTGCTCTACTGAAACACTGTTTGTGTTGTGCTCTACTAAACACTGTTTGTGTTGTGCTCTACTAAAACACTGTTTGTGTTGTGCTCTACTAAACACTGTTTGTGTTGTGCTCTACTAAAACACTGTTTGTGTTGTGCTCTACTGAAACACTGTTTGTGTTGTGCTCTACTCAAACACTGTTTGTGTTGTGCTCTACTGAAACACTGTTTGTGTTGTGCTCTACTAAAACACTGTTTGTGTTGTGCTCTACTAAAACACTTTGTGTTGTGCTCTACTGAAACACTGTTTGTGTTGTGCTCTACTGAAACTGAAACACTGTTTGTGTTGTGCTCTACTGAAACACTGTTTGTGTTGTGCTCTACTGAAACACTGTTTGTGTTGTGCTCTACTGAAACACTGTTTGTGTTGTGCTCTACTCAAACACTGTTTGTGTTGTGCTCTATTGAAACACTGTTTGTGTTGTGCTCTACTGAAACACTGTTTGTGTTGTGCTCTACTCAAACACTGTTTGTGTTGTGCTCTACTGAAACACTGTTTGTGTTGTGCTCTACTAAAACACTGTTTGTGTTGTGCTCTACTGAAACACTGTTTGTGTTGGGCTCTACTAAAACACTGTTTGTGTTGTGCTCTACTAAAACACTGTTTGTGTTGTGCTCTACTGAAACTGAAACACTGTTTGTGTTGTGCTCTACTGAAACACTGTTTGTGTTGTGCTCTACTGAAACACTGTGTTGTGCTCTACTAAAACACTGTTTGTGTTGTGCTCTACTGAAACACTGTTTGTGTTGTGCTCTACTAAACACTGTTAGTGTTGTGCTCTACTAAAACACTGTTTGTGTTGTGCTCTACTAAAACACTGTTTGTGTTGTGCTCTACTAAAACACTGTTTGTGTTGTGCTCTACTAAAACACTGTTTGTGTTGTGCCCTACTGAAACACTGTTTGTGTTGTGCTCTACTGAAACACTGTTTGTGTTGTGCTCTACTAAACACTGTTTGTGTTGTGCTTTACTAAAACACTGTTTGTGTTGTGCTCTACTAAACACTGTTTGTGTTGTGCTCTACTAAAACACTGTTTGTGTTGTGCTCTACTGAAACACTGTTTGTGTTGTGCTCTACTAAACACTGTTTGTGTTGTGCTCTACTGAAACACTGTTTGTGTTGTGCTCTACTAAAACACTGTTTGTGTTGTGCTCTACTAAAACACTGTTTGTGTTGTGCTCTACTAAAACACTGTTTGTGTTGTGCTCTACTAAAACACTGTTCGTGTTGTGCTCTACTGAAACACTGTTTGTGTTGTGCTCTACTAAAACACTGTTTGTGTTGTGCTCTACTGAAACACTGTTTGTGTTGTGCTCTACTAAAACACTGTTTGTGTTGCGCTCTACTGAAACACTGTTTGTGTTGTGCTCTACTGAAACACTGTTTGTGTTGTGCTCTACTGAAACACTGTTTGTGTTGCGCTCTACTCAAACACTGTTTGTGTTGTGCTCTACTGAAACACTGTTTGTGTTGGGCTCTACTGAAACACTGTTTGTGTTGTGCTCTACTGAAACACTGTTTGTGTTGCGCTCTACTGAAACACTGTTTGTGTTGCGCTCTACTGAAACACTGTTTGTGTTGTGCTCTACTAAAACACTGTTTGTGTTGTGCTCTACTAAAGCACTGTTTGTGTTGTGCTCTACTAAAACACTGTTTGTGTTGTGCTCTACTAAAACACTGTTCGTGTTGTGCTCTACTGAAACACTGTTTGTGTTGTGCTCTACTAAAACACTGTTTGTGTTGTGCTCTACTGAAACACTGTTTGTGTTGTGCTCTACTAAAACACTGTTTGTGTTGCGCTCTACTGAAACACTGTTTGTGTTGTGCTCTACTGAAACACTGTTTGTGTTGTGCTCTACTCAAACACTGTTTGTGTTGCGCTCTACTCAAACACTGTTTGTGTTGTGCTCTACTGAAAACTGTTTGTGTTGGGCTCTACTGAAACACTGTTTGTGTTGTGCTCTACTGAAACACTGTTTGTGTTGTGCTCTACTGAAACACTGTTTGTGTTGCGCTCTACTGAATCACTGTTTGTGTTGTGCTCTACTGAAACACTGTTTGTGTTGTGCTCTACTGAAACACTGTTTGTGTTGTGCTCTACTAAAACACTGTTTGTGTTGTGCTCTACTAAAACACTGTTTGTGTTGTGCTCTACTAAAACACTGTTTGTGTTGTGCTCTACTGAAACACTGTTTGTGTTGTGCTCTACTGAAACACTGTTTGTGTTGTGCTCTACTAAACACTGTTTGTGTTGTGCTCTACTAAAACACTGTTTGTGTTGTGCTCTACTAAACACTGTTTGTGTTGTGCTCTACTAAAACACTGTTTGTGTTGTGCTCTACTGAAACACTGTTTGTGTTGTGCTCTACTAAACACTGTTTGTGTTGTGCTCTACTGAAACACTGTTTGTGTTGTGCTCTACTAAAACACTGTTTGTGTTGTGCTCTACTAAAACACTGTTTGTGTTGTGCTCTACTAAAACACTGTTTGTGTTGTGCTCTACTAAAACACTGTTCGTGTTGTGCTCTACTGAAACACTGTTTGTGTTGTGCTCTACTAAAACACTGTTTGTGTTGTGCTCTACTGAAACACTGTTTGTGTTGTGCTCTACTAAAACACTGTTTGTGTTGCGCTCTACTAAAACACTGTTTGTGTTGTTCTCTACTGAAACACTGTTTGTGTTGCGCTCTACTGAAACACTGTTTGTGTTGTGCTCTACTGAAACACTGTTTGTGTTGCGCTCTACTCAAACACTGTTTGTGTTGCGCTCTACTGAAACACTGTTTGTGTTGTGCTCTACTGAAACACTGTTTGTGTTGTGCTCTACTGAAACACTGTTTGTGTTGCGCTCTACTCAAACACTGTTTGTGTTGTGCTCTACTGAAACACTGTTTGTGTTGTGCTCTACTAAAACACTGTTTATGTTGTGCTCTACTAAAACACTGTTTGTGTTGTGCTCTACTGAAACACTGTTTGTGTTGCGCTCTACTAAACACTGTTTGTGTTGTGCTCTACTGAAACACTGTTTGTGTTGTGCTCTACTAAAACACTGTTTGTGTTGTGCTCTACTAAACACTGTTTGTGTTGTGCTCTACTAAACACTGTTTGTGTTGTGCTCTATTAAAACACTGTTTGTGTTGTGCTCTACTAAAACACTGTTTTTGTTGTGCTCTACTAAACACTGTTTGTGTTGTGCTCTACTAAAACACTGTTTGTGTTGTGCTCTACTGAAACACTGTTTGTGTTGTGCTCTACTAAACACTGTTTGTGTTGTGCTCTACTAAAACACTGTTTGTGTTGTGCTCTACTAAACACTGTTTGTGTTGTGCTCTACTAAAACACTGTTTGTGTTGTGCTCTACTGAAACACTGTTTGTGTTGTGCTCTACTCAAACACTGTTTGTGTTGTGCTCTACTGAAACACTGTTTGTGTTGTGCTCTACTAAAACACTGTTTGTGTTGTGCTCTACTAAAACACTTTGTGTTGTGCTCTACTGAAACACTGTTTGTGTTGTGCTCTACTGAAACTGAAACACTGTTTGTGTTGTGCTCTACTGAAACACTGTTTGTGTTGTGCTCTACTGAAACACTGTTTGTGTTGTGCTCTACTGAAACACTGTTTGTGTTGTGCTCTACTCAAACACTGTTTGTGTTGTGCTCTATTGAAACACTGTTTGTGTTGTGCTCTACTGAAACACTGTTTGTGTTGTGCTCTACTCAAACACTGTTTGTGTTGTGCTCTACTGAAACACTGTTTGTGTTGTGCTCTACTAAAACACTGTTTGTGTTGTGCTCTACTGAAACACTGTTTGTGTTGGGCTCTACTAAAACACTGTTTGTGTTGTGCTCTACTAAAACACTGTTTGTGTTGTGCTCTACTGAAACTGAAACACTGTTTGTGTTGTGCTCTACTGAAACACTGTTTGTGTTGTGCTCTACTGAAACACTGTGTTGTGCTCTACTAAAACACTGTTTGTGTTGTGCTCTACTGAAACACTGTTTGTGTTGTGCTCTACTAAACACTGTTAGTGTTGTGCTCTACTAAAACACTGTTTGTGTTGTGCTCTACTAAAACACTGTTTGTGTTGTGCTCTACTAAAACACTGTTTGTGTTGTGCTCTACTAAAACACTGTTTGTGTTGTGCCCTACTGAAACACTGTTTGTGTTGTGCTCTACTGAAACACTGTTTGTGTTGTGCTCTACTAAACACTGTTTGTGTTGTGCTTTACTAAAACACTGTTTGTGTTGTGCTCTACTAAACACTGTTTGTGTTGTGCTCTACTAAAACACTGTTTGTGTTGTGCTCTACTGAAACACTGTTTGTGTTGTGCTCTACTAAACACTGTTTGTGTTGTGCTCTACTGAAACACTGTTTGTGTTGTGCTCTACTAAAACACTGTTTGTGTTGTGCTCTACTAAAACACTGTTTGTGTTGTGCTCTACTAAAACACTGTTTGTGTTGTGCTCTACTAAAACACTGTTCGTGTTGTGCTCTACTGAAACACTGTTTGTGTTGTGCTCTACTAAAACACTGTTTGTGTTGTGCTCTACTGAAACACTGTTTGTGTTGTGCTCTACTAAAACACTGTTTGTGTTGCGCTCTACTGAAACACTGTTTGTGTTGTGCTCTACTGAAACACTGTTTGTGTTGTGCTCTACTGAAACACTGTTTGTGTTGCGCTCTACTCAAACACTGTTTGTGTTGTGCTCTACTGAAACACTGTTTGTGTTGGGCTCTACTGAAACACTGTTTGTGTTGTGCTCTACTGAAACACTGTTTGTGTTGTGCTCTACTGAAACACTGTTTGTGTTGCGCTCTACTGAAACACTGTTTGTGTTGTGCTCTACTAAAACACTGTTTGTGTTGTGCTCTACTAAAACACTGTTTGTGTTGTGCTCTACTAAAACACTGTTTGTGTTGTGCTCTACTAAAACACTGTTCGTGTTGTGCTCTACTGAAACACTGTTTGTGTTGTGCTCTACTAAAACACTGTTTGTGTTGTGCTCTACTGAAACACTGTTTGTGTTGTGCTCTACTAAAACACTGTTTGTGTTGCGCTCTACTGAAACACTGTTTGTGTTGTGCTCTACTGAAACACTGTTTGTGTTGTGCTCTACTGAAACACTGTTTGTGTTGCGCTCTACTCAAACACTGTTTGTGTTGTGCTCTACTGAAAACTGTTTGTGTTGGGCTCTACTGAAACACTGTTTGTGTTGTGCTCTACTGAAACACTGTTTGTGTTGTGCTCTACTGAAACACTGTTTGTGTTGCGCTCTACTCAAACACTGTTTGTGTTGTGCTCTACTGAAACACTGTTTGTGTTGTGCTCTACTAAAACACTGTTTGTGTTGTGCTCTACTAAAACACTGTTTGTGTTGTGCTCTACTAAAACACTGTTTGTGTTGTGCTCTACTGAAACACTGTTTGTGTTGTGCTCTACTAAAACACTGTTTGTGTTGTGCTCTACTAAAACACTGTTTGTGTTGTGCTCTACTGAAACACTGTTTGTGTTGGGCTCTACTAAAACACTGTTTGTGTTGTGCTCTACTAAAACACTGTTTGTGTTGTGCTCTACTGAAACTGAAACACTGTTTGTGTTGTGCTCTACTGAAACACTGTTTGTGTTGTGCTCTACTGAAACACTGTGTTGTGCTCTACTAAAACACTGTTTGTGTTGTGCTCTACTGAAACACTGTTTGTGTTGTGCTCTACTAAACACTGTTAGTGTTGTGCTCTACTAAAACACTGTTTGTGTTGTGCTCTACTGAAACACTGTTTGTGTTGTGCTCTACTAAACACTGTTAGTGTTGTGCTCTACTAAAACACTGTTTGTGTTGTGCTCTACTAAAACACTGTTTGTGTTGTGCTCTACTAAAACACTGTTTGTGTTGTGCTCTACTAAAACACTGTTTGTGTTGTGCTCTACTGAAACACTGTTTGTGTTGTGCTCTACTGAAACACTGTTTGTGTTGTGCTCTACTAAACACTGTTTGTGTTGTGCTCTACTAAAACACTGTTTGTGTTGTGCTCTACTAAACACTGTTTGTGTTGTGCTCTACTAAAACACTGTTTGTGTTGTGCTCTACTGAAACACTGTTTGTGTTGTGCTCTACTAAACACTGTTTGTGTTGTGCTCTACTGAAACACTGTTTGTGTTGTGCTCTACTAAAACACTGTTTGTGTTGTGCTCTACTAAAACACTGTTTGTGTTGTGCTCTACTAAAACACTGTTTGTGTTGTGCTCTACTAAAACACTGTTCGTGTTGTGCTCTACTGAAACACTGTTTGTGTTGTGCTCTACTAAAACACTGTTTGTGTTGTGCTCTACTGAAACACTGTTTGTGTTGTGCTCTACTAAAACACTGTTTGTGTTGCGCTCTACTAAAACACTGTTTGTGTTGTTCTCTACTGAAACACTGTTTGTGTTGCGCTCTACTGAAACACTGTTTGTGTTGTGCTCTACTGAAACACTGTTTGTGTTGTGCTCTACTGAAACACTGTTTGTGTTGCGCTCTACTCAAACACTGTTTGTGTTGTGCTCTACTGAAACACTGTTTGTGTTGGGCTCTACTGAATCACTGTTTGTGTTGTGCTCTACTGAAACACTGTTTGTGTTGTGCTCTACTGAAACACTGTTTGTGTTGCGCTCTACTCAAACACTGTTTGTGTTGTGCTCTACTGAAACACTGTTTGTGTTGTGCTCTACTAAAACACTGTTTGTGTTGTGCTCTACTAAAACACTGTTTGTGTTGTGCTCTACTAAAACACTGTTTGTGTTGTGCTCTACTGAAACACTGTTTGTGTTGCGCTCTACTAAACACTGTTTGTGTTGTGCTCTACTGAAACACTGTTTGTGTTGTGCTCTACTAAAACACTGTTTGTGTTGTGCTCTACTAAACACTGTTTGTGTTGTGCTCTACTAAACACTGTTTGTGTTGTGCTCTACTAAAACACTGTTTGTGTTGTGCTCTACTAAAACACTGTTTTTGTTGTGCTCTACTAAACACTGTTTGTGTTGTGCTCTACTAAAACACTGTTTGTGTTGTGCTCTACTGAAACACTGTTTGTGTTGTGCTCTACTAAACACTGTTTGTGTTGTGCTCTACTAAAACACTGTTTGTGTTGTGCTCTACTAAACACTGTTTGTGTTGTGCTCTACTAAAACACTGTTTGTGTTGTGCTCTACTGAAACACTGTTTGTGTTGTGCTCTACTCAAACACTGTTTGTGTTGTGCTCTACTGAAACACTGTTTGTGTTGTGCTCTACTAAAACACTGTTTGTGTTGTGCTCTACTAAAACACTGTTTGTGTTGTGCTCTACTGAAACACTGTTTGTGTTGTGCTCTACTGAAACTGAAACACTGTTTGTGTTGTGCTCTACTGAAACACTGTTTGTGTTGTGCTCTACTGAAACACTGTTTGTGTTGTGCTCTACTGAAACACTGTTTGTGTTGTGCTCTACTCAAACACTGTTTGTGTTGTGCTCTACTGAAACACTGTTTGTGTTGTGCTCTACTGAAACACTGTTTGTGTTGTGCTCTACTCAAACACTGTTTGTGTTGTGCTCTACTGAAACACAGTTTGTGTTGTGCTCTACTGAAACACTGTTTGTGTTGTGCTCTACTGAAACACTGTTTGTGTTGTGCTCTACTCAAACACTGTTTGTGTTGTGCTCTACTCAAACACTGTTTGTGTTGTGCTCTACTAAAACACTGTTTGTGTTGTGCTCTACTCAAACACTGTTTGTGTTGTGCTCTACTAAAACACTGTTTGTGTTGTGCTCTACTCAAACACTGTTTGTGTTGTGCTCTACTAAAACACTGTTTGTGTTGTGCTCTACTGAAACACTGTTTGTGTTGTGCTCTACTGAAACCCTGTGTTGTGCTCTATTAAAACACTGTTTGTGTTGTGGTCTACTCAAACACTGTTTGTGTTGTGCTCTACTCAAACACTGTTTGTGTTGTGCTCTACTCAAACACTGTTTGTGTTGTGCTCTACTCAAACACTGTTTGTGTTGTGCTCTACTCAAACACTGTTTGTGTTGTGCTCTACTCAAACACTGTTTGTGTTGTGCTCTACTGATCTTCCAGAATCTCCTCCACAATTGACTAATCTGGGAAAACGACAGGTGTAATCTGACTAATCTGGGAAAACGACAGGTGTAATCTGTGTTTTCAGGAAATAGATAATGATCCCTGGTGGATTCTACACAGGTTGTACAGTATATGCTGGGAGTCCATGTAGTTTAGGGTTCAAATAATCCTGTCTGTAATGTGGAGGTGGTGGGTGGATCCAGGACTGGACTCTGTGGATGAAACTGGGATTGTCTGGGAGAGTGTCAGGGAGCACATGCGCTCATTATTGATTTGAACAGCAATTGGTCAAAGCTGACAACCTCCCCTCAGATCTGTGCATGAGGGTGATCGGGGGGTCAATGCCAATGCAATGAGATACAGACAATGAAGAGTTTAGACAGTGAAGCCTCTTTAGGACATACAAGTTATGAACATTTGATATTAGGAAGAGATTATAAGTGATGCAGATTTGATAATGCAAATAACACACACACACACACACACACACACACACACACACACACACACACACACACACACACACACACACACACACACACACACATTTGACATGTGACCTGCCAAATCCCTAGCAATATCTCTGACCTTATGCCAAATGCAAATTGATATCAATTTGCATTTGGCATAATGTCAGAGATATTCCGTTACAAAGACGCTGTTCTTGCACACCCACACATTATATACAGTAGTAAAACCCCTCAAGGTTTCTAGTCGAAGCCCATAACCCAAGTGATGAAGCCTGCATCATTTAATCAATTCAATTCCGTACATTGGTTTGTACGCTCTCTATGTACCTCTCGCCTCTGTTGGATATCTGGCTTCGGGTTAAACTGTGCTTCACTATGAATATTTTACCCATGAGCCAGCCATTGTTTACAGTGCCAGCATTTGAGACCATTTGTTAAAGCTGCAAAATGCAATCATTTTCATATTAAAATAACAATAGGAAATACACAGTGCACTGCATCTCTCCGTTTGCCTGAATTTGTCTTTTCAGCAGCGTTTGGGCATTTCAGGTGTAACACTGTCCATAACACAGGTGTAACACTGTCCATAACACAGGTGAAACACTGTCCATAACACAGGTGTAACACTGTCCATAACACAGGTGAAACACTGTCCATAACACAGGTGTAACACTGTCCATAACACAGGTGAAACACTGTCCATAACACAGGTGAAAAGCAGCATTGTGTTTGTTCTATTGCAGACCACCTGGGTTACCTAGTGAATACTGTTCCTATAAAGAAATGATGGGAACACTACTAACTGTATCCTGCTGTCTTGGTGTGTTTTTATCTCTTCTAACATCCATAATCTTTTTGGTTAATAAAGAAACTCCCATTGTGAAAGCCAACAACTCTGAGATGTCATTAACTGAGCCAGGATTCCCTTTGTTATGCAGAGGAGGTCAATAGAGTATAGGTGGTCCTTAATGCCTCCTATAGGTCACATTGCTGTTCAGACACACACAGGAATCCAGGCCACCTCCGAAGGTGGCCTGAGGCGATCAGGTCTCAATGAGCATTGGGTGCATTCAGACCTGTGCTTTACCGAGATCACAGCGCGATCAGAACCGGGGCATTTAAATGCCAGGTTTGAACAGGGCCTTAGATGAGTGACCAGTGTTGGGGCAGGAAGTTGCTGAGGGGGAGGCGGGACTGAAACATGTCACCGACTCAAGGTAAAATGTTGCATATTGCAGCATTAACTTCAATGTATTCCTTTTAAAATCATGTGGTTCAATGTAATATTTTCCACTGAAACTGCAGTTAAAGCATTTAAGAGTAAATCCTTGTGTTAAAATGCCGGCAGTAATTGTTGTAGCTGATTATATGCAGAAGTGGAAGTTTTCAGCAGCAGCCCTGCAGGCCTACACCTTCATTAGTCGCCAGTCAAACACTGACAAGTGGGAAACATTTTGCCCTACCTCAATGTGGAAATGATTTGCTACAGGAAAGCTGGCTAATACAATTCCCATCCCTGTATCTAAATTGGCTTTCATTTATGAAGCATTTGGGGGTAACTGTACACAATACAGGTAACAGTGCATACTTTCACCAGATTTGCCTTTAATTGCGAGGATCTACCCATATCTTGCGGTCATAACATAGTAGGGATGGGGGACAAAATCGATTCTTAGATGCATCGAGATGTGGACGTGGAAGATTATGAATCGATTCACAAATGTCAATAATCGATTTTTTTCAACGTTAGTTGTAACGTGATGTTGACGGAACGAAAAGGCGTAACTAAACTGTGAGCGCGAGGCAGCGCCCGGACAGTTTACGTTGTGGCGCACCGCACCGGCCGAAAGCAAAAACAAACGCATGTGAACATGGCAGAACATGAAATCAGACACAGAGGCTGTAGTTGCTAGCAACCAGCCAACAATTTAGCAAGCAATGCATTTAAAGCATCCACCCAACTCGGAAAGCGTGAAACGAATCACAAAATCCATCGCAACTTTTATTGCCATGATGGATATAGATTCAAGATTCAAGATTCAAGATTTTTATTGTCACTCCATAGTACAAGTATCACGTGTGAAATTCTTGTGCTGTGGACTCCGTTTACAACATAAATATAACAGGGCATATGAGTGCAAAAACAACAAGAGACACAACAAGCAATAAGGCAGTAGAGTGATAAGACAAGTCAGAGACAGTGGCATATTCACTGCACATAGGTGCACATGTGGCACATTGAAAGTGTATGCATGCACAATATTTCATTCACAAACATACAGCTTGCCTGTCCCTTTAAGTACGTCTAGCTGGAGCAGTCAAACGTAAGAGTGTCGTCATGGTGAGGAAGTGAGCTCGCGCTGCTCTGTTAGTTGCCTGTTACCATCTGAATGGTCAAGTCACACTGCAGAGCCAGCCGACTCACTTTATTTTATTATTATTCCTTTCAGGTCAGTAAAACGTCACCAAGCGCCTTGATATAACAGTGGCACTGTATATTAGCTAGCGAAGCTGTTGATAAGATGTTTGGTTGTGGGCTGTGTGTTTTGTGTTGGGATGTGTGCCGACCGAGATAACGTACTTTGCGCTAAGCTAACGTTAGCATACTTGCACGTCCAGTAACGTTATGTGCCGGTCGGGCTGTTGTGCGTCAGACACAGTTAAATGAAGGGTTGGACTAACTCGCGAGCATGTGTTACTTGGTTGGGGTTCTGTGTGTATTACTAGATCGGGTGGTTTAAACCTTAAAGGAATCCGGTTTTAGTTTGTTTTGAGAAACGCTAACTCACGCTAATGCTAATATCAGAGCGCTCCATTATAATGGACGCGTAGAGCAGATGACCCGGATGTCTGCTTTGTAAATGGTCGTGGATCCAGTGTTACTGTATATTCTGTGTGTCACGGATGACAGTGTTTCAGTTGGTTAATGTATTATTGTCTTGTTATTTCTAGAAACATAATTACTTTAGAGAATGGTTATTGTTGGGAATGGTATTATAGTATGTTAGAAGAATGTACAGTATGTAGTAAAAAAAAAAAAAAAAAAAAAGTACAGTATGTGTGTATGACTGCTAATGAATCTGATCTTACTTTATTTGATAATATTTAGATTTACTTTTATATTTGTATCTATATGTGAAGTCTAATTATAATTACTTGAATATGCAAATGTAATTCAGGGATTTGTATGCAATGTGTATTTTTGTTTACATCTGTTAGTTGCCTGTTACCATCTGAATGGTCAAGTCACACTGCAGAGCCAGCCGACTCACTTTATTTTATTATTATTCCTTTCAGAATAAACCACACACAAAATATGTCACTCTGAGTCCAGTCGTGAGGTTCATGAGTGCAACACACATGTCATGCGCATACTTTAGACATACTTAAACATTAAACAAAAAAAGTATTTTCACTGCACATAGGTGCACATGTCATGTGCATACTTTAGACGTACTTAAACATTTTAAATTCAACGTTATGTTTGCACAGGTGCAAATAGCATATACCTAATTAAACATACAATTAAACATTAGACATACATAATGTTAGCAGCTACAGTACGGTACAGTACAGCTACTACACTATTTGTGTATGTTAAGGAGTCTCGTGGCCTGCGGGAAGAAACTGTCCCTCAAGTGATTTGTGCGTGCTTTTGGGACCCTGTATCTCCTCCCTGAGGGTAACAGGGAGAACAGGCTGTTGTGGGGATGGTTTGTGTCTTTGATGATCTTCAGGGACCTCCTGAGGCACCGCTGGTTATACAGTTCCTGCAGTTCTGGCAGCTCACATCCTGTTACGTGCTGGGCCGCGCGCCTCACTCTTCGTAGCGCCCTGGGGTCCATGGTGGTACAGTTCCCGTACCAGGTGGTGAAGCAGCCAGTCAGCAGGCTTTCAATGGTGCCTCTGTAGAAGTCCCTAAGGATTTCTGGCCTTAGCCCAAATTTCTTCAGGTGCCTGAGTCCGTGTAGTCGCTGTTGGGCCTTTTTGACAACAGTGGCAGTGTGACCGGCCCATGTCAGGTCCTGGTGGATGTTGACTCCCATGTACTTGAAGCTGTCCACCCTTTCCACCACTGTGCCGTTGATGGTGATTGGGGGGTGTGCGCCCCCCCCCCCCCCCCGCCTTCCCCCCCTCCTGTAGTCTACAATGATCTCCTTGGTCTTGGAGACGTTCAGAGAGAGGTGGTTGTCCTGGCACCATTGTTCCAGGGCCCCCACCTCCTCTCTGTAGGCCGTCTCGTCGCTCCTGGAGATTAACCCCACGACTGCTGTGTCGTCTGCAAACTTCACGATGGTGTTCGAAGATTGAGTCGCCACGCAGTCGTGGGTGTAGAGGTCGTACCAGAAGGGGCTGGAGACGCACCCCTGGGGCGCTCCTATGCTGATGGTCAGTGGGGAGGAGGTGAGGTTGCCCACTCTCACCACCTGGCGGTGATCTGTCAGGAAATCCAGTCCGTATATAGGAATATACGTCCGTACTCAGTCATTGAGAACCAGGGATTCCGCGCTTTGGAGCCGAGGTACAACGTCCCATCTCGCCGTTTTTTTACCGACAGTGATCCCCAGAGCCCAGACTGTACAATTAGACCAAAGCCGAAGTTATGGACTCACTGAAGAAAGTGGGATAGCTCTAACGCACATCATCACTGAACGCTGACAGTGGCAGCTAGCGTCTCATGTACTCCAAACAAGAGTGATGAGTGACTGGTGCAATGTGGCAGAGCTGTAGAAGAACATGTAGAAGAAGTGATTCAGATGCTGAAGTGGAGTTAATTTACTATAGGATGACACAACTGGCACACTTGTTTCTTTTCCTGTTGGTTCTTTGCAATGCTGGGAAATATGTTGGCAAATGTAACCTTCCAGTTGACACATCTCTTCCATTTGCTTTGTTAAAAAAAGATAATGGAAGTAAATTCATCTGTTTATTTTCATTATTGATCATTACAATGCAATTTAAATTCACTTTATTTTAAAAGTACCGGTAGTAACATAGTGAGAAAAAGAAAGCATGTATTGAAAAAAAAGACGCATCAAGATGCATCTATAATCGATGCATCGAGATGCATCGATAATCGTTTCATAATCGAATCGTAGCCCTCTGAATCAAAATCGAATCGAATCGTGAGGTGCCTAGAGATTCCCACCCCTATAACATAGTACATAATGATCTTAAAGTGATCATAGGGGTATGATCACTTTAAGATCAGGGATAGGGTTACTTCATCATAATTGCAACCACTAACGTAATCCAAGGGATTAGGGTTCTGATTCCTCTCAGGTTACTTTACCATAAATTTGAGGTATAATTTATACCTGAACTTTCTCTTAAAGTATCTACCTTACCTTTATACTGTGTTTAAAGATACAGATTACAAAAAAAGGGAATTTATTTGAGATGTGGTCTGAAACACACATTTCATAAAGGAATACCTGCAACTGTTAAAATGGCCTTCTGAGCTCCTCGCATTCACTTTCAAATATATTCCCAGAACTCGCCCTGTTTTTTACTAGTTTAACACTGTCACAAGTATTCTGTTAGCACCTAGTCTGACTGGGTTGAAGGAGCATGGTGGACTTAGCTCTTCCATTGGTGCCGACCATTTCAGTCAGTGCTGGATGGAAATCCTATTCCGCTCCCTGTAAGCTCTCCAATTGGCTCCGACCCACTCTGACTGCAGCTGGGACCATATTTGGATTTCCTTTCCACGCCCCCCGTGTTGAATCTGTCTGCCTCTGCTGCTGTACGTGTCGAATCTGCCGAGCTCAAATGCCTGCGCCGCTGACTTTTGAAACAATAATAACAGCAGCGCTATCCGCTAGCTCGTTGCTACACGCTGAAAACAATTGATGTGGATTATGCAATGAAGCCAGCCTGCATGGCTGTAAAGAGCCTTTTTCCCCTCTAGTCCACAGTGAAAGCCTTCCCAGCCAGACTCTCCCCGCCCCTTTGCTGGGAGAGTCTGGCAAGCGAGACTAGTTAGCACCTAACCCTGCGTAGCACGGTGAATATGGGTCACTGAATCCTACATAATGGCAGAGTTATGATGGGTATAGCACAGTGTGTACTATGAGCCATGAGATAGCTGGAAACAGTCAGCTGAATCAACATGCTGCATCGGTGGCTATCATTTCCAGTGACTCAGAATTAGGGCTGAACGATTAATCAAATTTAAATCGAAACCGAGATTTGAAACAACGCAATTAGATTAATCGCAAAGGCTGCGATTTAACATGTGACATGACTGCATGTAGGTACACGTGACGTGACGTCGTTACGCAGCAGCAGCACGCCGTAGTAGACGGACATATGTTTACGCAGCAGCAGCATCAAACATGCCTGGATGGAGGAGGAGAAACCGTTAGCTGCAGCAGTCTGCAGAATATAGCTAGCTAGCGAGCCGATTAGCGAACTTTACAAAAGTTGACACAATTGACTCTGACTGGATTTTTAATATTGCGCCACTGACTGGATTCTCTACAATGGAAGGGCAGCTATCTAACAAGACTCGGAAGTGTAATGGCTTCAGCCGAACAAGAACAAGAAGCGGCCGCCGGATGATTTAGCGCCGAAGAAAGGCGGGAACTACTTTGATTTAGAGCATCGGTTAGTGACCAAAATACAGTGTTATGCAAGCGCGGTGCATAACCACCGACAACGCTTCAAACGTCATAAAAGCTATGGAAATCAACAGATGGACCAGACTCCAGTGCTTCACCACAGACTACACCTCGCCATCGGTACGTTATTTAGCCTAGCAGCTAGGGCTAGCAAGTTAACTTTACTAACGCTAGCTCTCTCCCTAAGGAGATAGCTCATTTAGCTAGTAAAGTTAGCTTGCTAGCCCTAACTGGCTAGCTCATGCCCTCTTCCCCTCTCACTTAACATTCTCAGTCTGACTCTGCCTGAATGCAGTAGGCTACTTGTATTGTAACGTTAGCTTGGTAAGCCTACAGTAATGTCTAAATGCCCCTCTTCACCTCCCCCAATATATTATATAGCCAATATATTGTCAGTCTGGGAAATGGAATGATTCTGTAGTAGCTAATGTCCTCTCTCCCAGCGTTCTGCTCTCTCCCTCCCCATCTCTCCTCCCTACTTTCTCTCCCTCCTACATCATCTATAATTAGTTCCAATCTTAAAAATGCAATACAGCCATGTAGTACTTATAGAATAATTTGGTTAATTATTTTGTTTTTCAGAAAAGTTGCGAACAAGTTACATAAGTGCAGAGAATGTCCCACAAATCAAGGCCCGGGTGAAGAGAGAGATGGAACAAGTGCAGGTGGCACTAAAGGTAACCTGCATTAACTCTCTCCTCTCCCAATCCTCTCCTTTCTCCTCATCCTCCCCCTCTCTCCCCTTCCTTTCCTTGCAAAATAGGGCTTCACTGACACTGCTTGTGTATATAGCCTGCCCTGTGCCCCGTATTTGATGTGTGAATGAATGTGTGTGCTGTGAATTGCATTAATGTGAAACTTAACAGTTGTGTCTGTGTTTTGCAGGAGAAGAGGGCTGCCATCACCCCCAGATGCTGCTGCTGTGCCTCAAAGTGCAGCACAGGAAGGAGCCAGGCCATCGGCTGCAAAAAAGGACAAGCGATCCTTGGGCAGTTACTTCAAGAGCTGCGGCGATGCTGGTGCTTTTTGTTTTGTTTTTATTGTTAAAGACTTAAGACTGAGACACAGAGAGAATTGCAGCTGTTGTTTAAAAGCAAATAAATGTTGCTGGAAGGAATTCTTATCCAAGTTCTCATCCTTGCATTATAATATAGAGCAGTTTGTTGATTGTGATGTTTGAATGTGGTAGGCAAATGCTCCATTGTGTTTTACATTTATTACAGTTAATATTGCACTGAAACTTGAATTAAAAAAAAAAACGAAATTAAATCGAAATCGCAATATCGGTCAGAAAAATCGCAATTACGGGAGATTTTTTACCCAAATCGTTCAGCCCTACTCAGAATGGGCCGCCGCTCTGTCATATAACCATATGGTGCTGCCTGTGCATGCTTGTGTGTTATAATATAGAGTGACATGTGCGTGTGAGCGCGTCCGTCTGTGTGTGCTGTGTGCACGTTTGTGTCTTCTCCGGTGGGTCTGTCTGTAATTAGAAGAGCATTTTCACGTGTTTCTCAGTAAGTCAACCTATGGCGTTTACAGCCTTATTTGCTACCACATCACATGGGGCCACCCTGCCTTCTGCTTCGTGTATCTCCTCTCGCAGGCCTTGTTGTTTTGGGGGGTGGGGGGAGAAGCAGCGAAGCCGGCTTGTGTGGAAGTGTGACCTCCAGGGAAGAGGATTTGATTGGTAATTACAGGATGTATCTGAGCAACGGAGCCCACCCACGCCATCACACTCATTCTGCGGCATACAAACACAATCTCGCACATTCACTCCTATATACTGTAACCCCCATGGAGAATGCACAAAGGTGTTCGTTGGTAGGGCGAGATACACACACACACACACACACACACACGCTTTGTTTACCACTTTTCTCACATCCAGCCACCGCGTGCGTCAGAGCAACTGTAAAACCACAACACCTATTATCCCCGAGAGATGTGTCTCCGATCCCGCAGTAAGCCCACTCAAAGCCCTGGAAACGCAGGTTTCAAAGCCCTGGAAACACAGGTTTTGCCGCGGCACGTCTCAGCCTGCAAAGCCAACGACGTCAGCGGTCGTCGTCGCCAACAGAGATGCAGGCTCGCCTGGAGACGACACGCCTCAAGGAGCACAAGGGATATATGCACATGTGAAGCTTTTGTTTATTCGCGCTGAACAAGCTCAAGATGAGGAAGCCAGGAAGACGAATGGAGAGCCTATAAAAAGAATAAAGAACCAAGAAAAGGCCTATTGAAAAGAGTCTGTGTCCCACCCCCCACACCAGTGGTGTTGTCTGCTTTGCCCTCTGTACTTCTCTATTATGTCTTGTCATGAGTCTGAAGACATTGTGCTTTTAGAGAAGTGTGTAAATAACACATTAACATTATCAGCAGTGATATGTAGAAGTAGCTACGTAAAATTACAAGTTGAGAAAGTTGGGAGAGTTGGGAAAGTTTTAAACTCTAATCCGTTCACTCTCAGCTTTGTTCCTTTGTACTAGTAGGGCAGAAAGCTGGAATTTACCAAAGACGGGATTTGAGAAACATTAATAGCTGCCCATGCAAATCCCCCCCCCCCCCCCCCCTCTCAGTGAGATTATTCTCTGTGTTGTCATGCTAAACCTTTATTCTGCTTATTCTGAATCTCGTTGCAGCCGGTTGCAATTGGGAATGCGAGCTGCCTCTCCTCCGACTCCGAGCACAACTCTTTTCACTGTGCAAACTTTTCACACAATCCTCTCTGTTCAAGCAGTGTTTTTCCCCCTTTTACTTCCTCATCGTGCGGCTCCTGTGATTGGTCAAAGGAGGTGGAAAGTTGGCCAATGGGAGGGCAGTTACCAGGCAGCCTGTGCCTTGTTTGGAGTGCTGGGCTCACACAGCTGTTCCATTGAAAAGCAGCAGGACGTAATAACAAGGGCCCCTCGCCACATGTGCGCACGCACGCACGCACGCACGCATGCACACACACACACACACACACACACACACACACACTCTTAGCTGTCCATCGTGTTCGATGATGATGACGCTTGCTCTGAAGGGGGGGGGGGGGGGGGGGGGGGGGGGGAAGGGAGCAAGGGAACCCGGATGTCAGGGGGGTACCAGCCACCCGCTGGTGTCGCTGAATGCGTCTCTCGGATCGTCGGTCTTGGTTGGTTTGGTGTATTTGTACACACACCCACACACACACACACACACACATGCACACACGCACATATACACACACACTCACTCAAAACAGATTCATTTTATGGAAATAATTTTAAACGTTTTTCTGCGCAACACTTTTTCTGTTGGCTTCAATGTTTCTGAAAGGGGATATTATGTTTTTCTCTATTTTTCTCTACTTTATTTGTATGCTAGACTCAGTTTCCCCAACTTTGTAGGCTAACGAGAATCTTTGTGATGTCAATTGTTATTAATAGTATCAAACTGATGTAAGTTATATGAAGATAGGTTATTTTAAAGAGAAAAGGAATGAATTATTTCCAGTTTATAATGGCGGTTGTTTGCTTCATGCTGAGCGCCACCTGGAGCTGCAACACAGAATCCCTTTCCTGGCAATAATATCAGTTAAGTCATGGAAGTATATTTAGGAAATTGCCACTATGCAGTTTAATTGTTTTGCTGCACAGAAAGAGGAAATCAGGCGGGGTGGGGGGTGGGGGGGGGGTCAACTTTGCCCTTGTCTGTGTCAGTCCGGAGCCTCGTTTTGCAGCATGACATGATTGCTTAATGGCTTTGGAGAATTGTTAACCAGGCCCAATGACCCACATCTTTGCCCAGCACCAGGATTCAAGATTCAAGAAGTTTATTAAGTGTCCCAGAAGGGCAAATTGATTTGCAGCAAGCGTAAAAAACACAGAGACATAGGCACACATGATTAAAACAAAACATAAAACAAACACAAGGCTGACCAGGTCCAATGACCCACATCATCACCCAGCACCAGGCTCAATGACCCACATCATCACCCAGCACCAGGCTCAATGACCCACATCATCACCCAGCACCAGGCTCAATGACCCACATCATCACCCAGCACCAGGCCCAATGACCCACATCATCACCCAGCACCAGGCCCAATGAGCCACATCATCACCCAGCACCAGGCCCAATGAGCCACATCATCACCCAGCACCAGGCTCAATGAGCCACATCATCACCCAGCACCAGGCTCAATGACCCACATCATCACCCAGCACCAGGCCCAATGAGCCACATCATCACCCAGCACCAGGCTCAATGAGCCACATCATCACCCAGCACCAGGCTCAATGAGCCACATCATCACCCAGCACCAGGCCCAATGACCCACATCATCACCCAGCACCAGGCTCAATGACCCACATCATCACCCAGCACCAGGCCCAATGAGCCACATCATCACCCAGCACCAGGCTCAATGACCCACATCATCACCCAGCACCAGACCCAATGAGCCACATCATCACCCAGCACCAGGCTCAATGACCCACATCATCACCCAGCACCAGGCTCAATGAGCCACATCATCACCCAGCACCAGGCTCAATGAGCCACATCATCACCCAGCACCAGACCCAATGAGCCACATTATCACCCAGCACCAGGCTCAATGACCCACATCATCACCCAGCACCAGACCCAATGAGCCACATTATCACCCAGCACCAGGCCCAATGAGCCACATCATCACCCAGCACCAGGCCCAATGACCCACATCATCACCCAGCACCATGCTCAATGACCCACATCATCACCCAGCACCAGGCCCCATCTGTCCCTCTGTCCTGCTGCAGTGACATTATCACCATCCGCGTTACAACAAATTGACAGTTTTCACTTGCATATCACAGTCTTGTTTAGGCTACTCCATCACTGTAAAGGGTGTTGGGATGGAGGAGAGGGAAGTTATGTATAGACATAGAGAGAGGGAGGGTGGGATGAGGGGATGAGTGAGAGGAGCGGTGGAGACCAGTTGATTGATTGGGATATGCTATGCTGACACATGCCTCATGTAGCATATGGCGAGCTTTTCTTGGTGCGTATAATCACTAAGCAGCTGAGCGTGCGCGCGCACACACGTACACACATGAACACAGAAGTGCACGTACACACACACACACACACACACACACACACACACACACACACATGAACACAGAAGTTCACATACACACACACAGTGAGCAATGTCATCATTAGGCACTTAATGGAGATTGCAGTAGCATATGAGTCACTCTGCGGGGACAATGGAGTAATTTACAGGACAAAAGCAGCAGCTTCTGCGCTGCTCATGCGATTGCCTAATATGTGGCAACCATACACAGAGCCATGAAGACCGTCCTCTCCACACAGAGCCATGAAGACCGTCCTCTCCACACAGAGCCATGAAGACCGTCCTCTCCACACAGAGCCATGAAGACCGTCCTCTCCACACAGAGCCATGAAGACCGTCCTCTCCACACAGAGCCATGAAGACCGTCCTCTCCACACAGAGCCATGAAGACCCTCCTCTCCACACAGAGCCATGAAGACCCTCCTCTCCACACAGAGCCATGAAGACCCTCCTCTCCACACAGAGCCATGAAGACCCTCCTCTCCACACAGAGCCATGAAGACCCGTGGATCTTGTCCTTTCCATGGGAAGCATCTATTGTCTGTGTATGTGTGCGAGCAATCAATATGCCTGCCAGAGTGTATTCCTCCAGACAGCAGCCATCCATTATAGAGATGAGTCAGGACAGACAGACAGGAGGACATCATGGCGGCATGATTATGTCAATCAGCAGACATTGTTGTGCTACATGTTATGTATTTCATAAACGTCAAATCAGCAAGGCAACTGTTTAAGTAAAGTAGTCCAAACATCATGACTCCCATTAACGTCATCCTCATGTTCTGGCCTGATGCCTCACTGACCCGTTTCTACATCTGCTTATATCAATCTGTTACCTCAGCGCTTTGTCAGCAGCTCCTGACCCGACCTTGTTTTGGCCAACCTGTCCTGTGTGTGTCACGGCTGTTTATGAGTTGACTGACCCGCACGTTAGGTAAGCTGAATTAAAGCCGAGGAAATAGGTTGTTTACCACCAGTTTGTCCTCATATTTTGGACCTATGACATTTAAAAGAACTGTTCACAAAAGCAAATGCAGTGCATAAGAGCATGTTCGCCAATCTAGACACTGTGTGCCTTGGCTTGATCTCAGATAAACTCCCCATTCTCGTCCATTTCCAACTCAGCCTCCC
Source organism: Poromitra crassiceps (assembly GCF_964638095.1). NCBI lineage: Eukaryota > Metazoa > Chordata > Actinopteri > Beryciformes > Melamphaidae > Poromitra > Poromitra crassiceps. The sequence goes on from NC_139624.1 coordinate 53,025,250, forward strand.
TTCCTCCCTCATCGCTCTTCTCTCATAAGCTGCCTGCCATGTTGAACTTACTGACATAGTCAAACAAAAACACAGCTCTTATTTGCTGCAGCTATTCTAGGCAGGGTTAAGACAACATGCTTTTACAGGCTCTTGTGTGGCCTCCGCTCAGGACCAGCGGGCGCCCCTCCTCTCTCTGAAGACCAAGCAGAAGAAATATTTGGATGTTCTTAGAGGGGAAAGTATGTAGACACTGAGAGAATAATAAAGCATCGCTCCCTCTCTGTCGCACACACACACACACACACACACACACACACACACACACACACACGCACGTGCATACACACACACACACACACACACACACACACACACACACACACACACACACACACTATGCACATCCACATACCCCTTGTACACATACACACATTCATTCCCTTGAAACAAATATTACTTGACTTCAATTTGGATAGATCAAATTCAGTGATTTTCTTATGTCAAGACTTCATGAAGTAGATAATTAAACGATAAGTTCACCCAAAAATGAAAATTCAGTCATTATCTACTCACCCCCATGCTGATGGAAGGACGGGTGACGTTTTTTAGTCCACAAAACACTCCTAGAGTTTTACAGCAAAACATTGTTGCTTAGGACAGTGGTTCTCAAAGTTTTTTGGCTTCAGTACCCCCTTTCACTGATTTCAGAATCCAAGTACAGCAGGAAGTAATTTAGAGTTGGGGTGCTGAGACAAAGTCTTTATAATGACGTCACGTCGCAGCTGTTAAAATAAACGGTTTAATTTACTTATTACTATTATTAACTCATTCTCTGCCAAAGACGTACCCGGACGTACTTTTAACAATGGCGTTCTGTGCCAAAGACGTACTCGGACGTACTTTCATGTTTTGGGTGTTTACATTACATCAGACACTTTCCCAGCCTGTGACATTGTTTCAAGTCAAACTGATAAAAGGAACCCGCTAGTTTAGTATTTATGGGTGGAGCCTGTGGTCGAAACAGAGTCCGAGAGTTCTCGGATGGCGACGATGGCGAGGAAGACGCCGGCGTTTTTGTTGTTGCTGCACGACGGAGCGCCATGGCGACGAAGGCTCCCCTTCACAGCGTTCTGATCCGTCTACAGATGAATCGGAGGAGGAGAAATGGGCGCCACTTGGAGAGAGCGATGACGATGGTAAAAAGTAGCCTATTTTTTGTATCGCGTTTGAGATGAAATGATCACACACACAACATTCGAGTATAATTGTCACGCATTGTTTATAACTTATGCCGCCGGCATGACTCGCTTCACGTTTCCTCTTGCCAGCTCTCCCTCTCAAGGGAGAGCTCTGTCACACTCAAGGGAGGGGGAATCACATGGATACGTCAAACGCGTCAAACCGCGTCACACACCCGTCCCCAGCAACCAAGGCGAAACATGTGTCACATAAACATTTCAAAGTTTACAGCACTAACGTAGCTATTGTGTGATCTTCTGTGCTAACGTTAGTTATGAGAGGTAACGTGACAGCAGGTAACGTTACAGCACTCGTTATTCCTGTGTGTGTGTGTGTGTGTGTGTGTGTATGTGTGTGTGTGTGTGTGTGTGTGTGTGAGAGAGAGAGAGAGTGTGTGAGTGTGACCACATAAGGGTTCGTTCCATTTGTTTATGCTTTTATCAAGCTAAGCTAAAAATCCACATGGCAACTGTAAAATACATTCTCTTATTTTTTATTTATTTATTTGGGAAAACAAATACTGTATATGTCTGATGTGTCACTGAGGCAAAAAATAAAAGGCTCAAAAGAGAGTTCTGCTTGAAACGGTGTCCTTCACTAAAAACCTCTTTTTCTCATATTTCTGTCCCAAGGAGGGCATTTTTAGTGAAAACAAGCTAACTTCCACTGCTTGTAACTAAACAAGGAAACATGGGAGAGTTTCAGTTTTTTACAAGGGGTAAGAAGAGAGTCTCTGCTTTATTGTGAGATATGTTGTGTAATTTTATTCCTAGCACAGAATATTCTGTGGGTCCTGGAAGATCAGGAAATATGCTCAAAATCCTGGCACTGGGAGCACACAGACCGAAATGACCCTGGCAGAGAATGAGTTAACATAGACCGGTATTTCGATATTCAAATGGAGGAATAGAACAATAGAAATAGTAAAAGAAATCGAGAAAAAACACATTTTTATTGAACTGTTAACTCATTGAGTGCCAATGACGACTTTAGTCGTCAATTCATTTAGTGACGTAGAGTGCCATTGACGACTAAAGTCGTCAATTGCGTTTTTTGACGGGGGGATGTCGATCTAAGCCTCTTACATCGCGTCTTACAATATGGGAGCTATTGAATGTGTCTAACCTATTTTACAGAACCCTTAGGTGGCGACAGTGCTCTCCAGATTACAGAAATGTCAGGAATACAGCCTGAAAAAGCCGTGATCAAAGCGAAACCGCTCATGCTGCAGCCCAGAGCCATGTAGATTGCTCTGGCTGCTGCTTGACGGTGCCTGCCAACAGCAATCAATCCGCGCACACAACTGAGCTCCTCTGCCTCTGTCTGTCTGTCTGCATATAGTTTCTCCACACGATTACCCACCAGAAAGGCAGCACCCGACCCCGAAGGGCCAAACCTTTACCTGCAGTCCCGTTTGGCATTTCCTTGTCGCGCTGTGAGCTGTCGCAGCGCTGTCGCGCTGTGAGCCGCTGTGAGCCGCACCGCCCGCAAAAACGGAGGCTCCGAAAATAGACTGGGTGCGTGTGGGGAGGAGTTTGCAGCTGAGTGGGGGAGAGGGGGGTGGGGCACGCAGGCTCCACAGAACTACACCAGGTCACTACATCAGAAAATATTAGCTAGAGTCAGTGAATGTGCTTGAAATGCTGCATTTCAGATGATTTCACAAAAGGCTGAATATCTCAGCTTCTAGATAGAAATGCATGTTTTTGCTGTTTTTGACCTATCTTCTCCGGCTGATAACTAAAGAACGGAAAATGGTATCAATAAACTTTTTTTTGCTGATGATACAATAGAGTCTCCTTGTTCTTTTTGCGTGTTCGGTGTTTACATAGTAATATCACACAATATTCTGTGGGCCTCGAGAAATCACTGAAAACGCTCTGAAACTCTGGCACTGGGAGCGTCCGTTCTCCAAAAGTGGCTGGCACTCAATGAGTTAAGTAACCCCTTTAGCCTTGCAGTTACAGCTCCCCACCAGGAAGGGGTGCTGCAGCCCCCTAAGCACCCCTAGTTCCAGCGTCCCTGTCCAAGTAGCCCCTTTACTCAACTACAACATTTGGCTTAGAAAACTGCAAGAGAAAACTATAGCATATGATGCAATGAATGAATGAGATCCCACCTTTGAAGAATATAACATTACAAAATAATAAATGGAGTGAAAGAGTTGCAATTAGTGCCTCCTGAGCAGATTTATTTTAACGTTTCATTTATTTTCAGGATTTATTCTTACATTTTTCAATTTTCCCCTTTCTCTCAAGTAGCCCCTGTAGTACCTCCACGTACCGCTAGGGGTACGCAAACTACTGGTTTAGGAGAATGCTGTAACTCTGTTTCCCTGGAAAACTCCATGAATGTTTTGTGGATTAAAAAACTTCACCCGTCCTTCCACCGGCATGGGGGTGAGTAGACAATGACTGAATTTTCATTTTTGAGTGAACTTATCCTTTAAGCCCTTCTTCACACCAGTGGACTGCAACGCTGACAAGGAACATTCTGGGTGTTCGCCTACACAAATTAAACAACCCAGAAAAATGAACCAACCCCACAGGTACCAGGCTCCCATCCTGCTGGCAAATTACATCTGAACTGATCAATGTTTGTTAATATTTACCTTGTCCTCTCCTGCCCTCCTGATACCAGAACTATTCATGGGAACTGCGACTGCATTATATCTGAAGCAAACCCTGTCCGAAAATAAACTCTGCTATCAGAGTTGGGAAATTACACCTCTGATAGCATGAGAAACGGTCAGTGTGTGAAATTAGCCTCTCTTGAGGCAACCAAGGCTATTTTCCAAAGATGTTGTGAGATCAGTGCAGCAAGGTCTGGTGGATTGGACGCATATTACTGTATGCCATGGAATTGATCCGTGCGTATATGAGTGGAGATAGCAGGGCGGTATGCGATTGAGACAAGACTGAATTGCTGCATCAAAGCATTTCTTCTTGGCCAGACAAAGCTTTACAATGCATATAATGATACTATCCACATTTACAATGTCAACACATTGCACCTGGTCTGGCCAAAACATTATGTTCTCACAAGAGGAACAGACGTGATGAAAGCCCCGTCTCCATTGTGTTGTCATTTGTCCTGGGAGTCACGGGCACCATGCAAATGTAGGCCTCAGCCAATAAATTGATCAGTCTGTGACCTTTGCCCTTGTTAACCCCCCCCCCCCCCCCCCCCCTCTCTCTCTCTCCGTCTTGGCCGCCAGCAGATAGGCCCCCAGCAGATGGGGTAGTTTGGGGGGAGGGGCTATTCTGGCACACAGCCTCCTTGCCAGTGCGCTCTCCGCCTCTATCTGTATTTCCCACTGCCTCATACTGCTCGTCCGTTTCTCTCTCCTCGACACGCGCACTCGCTCTCTGTCACCCTCCCTCCCCGGATTCATGCCCTCCAGTTACATAACATTGATGTTTAGTCCGTTTACTGTGAATTAGATGGTGTGTTATTCAAAAGCCCCCCCCCCCCCCCAAGGCAAGTGGTGTTAACGTTGTCATCAATTATCTGTCTAAATTACCATATAGCCCACACACTTCCTGCACACCTACATCGACGCACGCAGCACGGCACCGAACGTACACCCACGCCTAGCCGAATTCACTCAGGAATTCGCCACACACACACAGATTGACAACCTCATGTGCATTCCTCACTGGCCTGCGACGCTGCTTACCTGCCCTGACCTCGGTCTACTTCAGTCTCCTGCTGACAAACACATGGCAAATAGCTCGCCTTAAGCATCTTTCCCGCTGGTGAGATCACTCTTTGTCCAGCGAGTCGCGTTGTTATTTTCTAGCCAAGCTGCTAAAGCCACAACTTGTCATAATTCTCACCCTGAGAAAGTGAATCATACCCCTAATCCGCGCTGTAACATCACTGGAGACCTTATGCCAATTGTAGCCTCTATGACCTATTGACGTGTTTGGTGTGTTTTGATGGTAGAGTGTGTCATTATTTGTGTTAAGAGGAGAGAGAGAACACCCACTTTATATCCCTTAAATCTGATACAACATGGGACTACACAAACGCACACACGGCTGTTTACTGGTACACCCCCCACCCCAAACAAACAGGTGCAGTTCTAATAAGCCCCGCCCCCATGTGTCTTCCCCCTCCATTTTCTCTCTTGATTATTGCTGATTTTCACACCTCCTCTCCATAAGCATTACGTCACCCTCCACAGGAAATGAGATGCCACAACTCAAGGTGTTGGGCTCCTTCACAGAGGGTGTTCTTCCTATGGTCCTGCATCTCAACCACTCAGGTTGTCCCATGCTTCAATATGCATGTGCTAGATGTTCTCATAAGGCATTTCCATATGTTCCAATAAGCACTGACTGAACATGGGCACAAGCATAAACAAGATATTAATACCCATCTGCTGTATTTTCCCATGTAACATTATGCAATACTAGCTGTTCTCAGGGCAACCCGTGGAATAATGTGTGGACATATGCTGCCCCTCTGTGACCAAGAAAAGTATTGCATTTTTTTTTTCTGTCTTCGATGATTGCTTTTTCAAAGAAATGTTTTCCACTAGATGTCAGTATTTAAACGTCACCTATGTTGAACACATCCTGATCCAAAGTATGGATTTCTGGATAGTATAATCCTATCTTCCTCTTTGTGTGTATGAAGTTGGTGTCTATGCACAGTGTGTGTGTGTGTGTGTGTGTGTGTGTGTGTGTGTGTGTGTGTGTGTGTGTGTGTGTGTGCGTGCGTGCGTGCGTGCGTGCGTGCGTGTGTTTTGTCATCTCTATTCCAGCAACATTCAGTTGCCTGTTCTCAGGGCCAATAAGTAACTCATAAACACTGGAGGAAATATGCAGCTCCGGTCCGGACCACCTCACTTTACAGCACAGTAAATGAACCAATGCACTCTGCATCATGATGTACATGTAAAACTGTATATAAAGACTTGATACTGAACTTGTTTGTAGTAGTATGTGTTGCAACATACTTTGGCCCAATGCTCTGACTGGGAATGTGTATATACTGTACAGAATATATACATACATAAACACACACGTTTATGTATGTGTGTCAGTGTGGCCGATATTATCAGCCTGTGCATGTGTTTCAAAGTGTTGGTCTATGTGTATCAGATACAGATTTACAATGCTGTAGTTCTTCTTGTTAAAAAAAAAAAAAAAAAGTATATATATATATATATATATGGGCTTCAGCCCACCCTAGAAAATTGAGGGTAAAACATTTTTTTGTATATATATATATTTTTTACAGTACAGTTTTTACATACACATTCAATTTATATGGATGGATCTATACTTCTTATTAAACTATAAATACTCTGCTTGGTTGGTTGTTATATTTGCCTTTTGGTTGACAGCACAAAGAGGGAGAGAGGAGGATAGTGAGGGAGAGGAGGAGAGAGAGCAGGATGGAGTCGGCACAGAAAGAGAGAGAGCAAGAAACAGGTGAGAAGTAGTCAAGACCCAGAATATCTTTATTGTCAGATTTGATTTTGAATTCCATGAGTATCTGTATTGTATCACAGTTAACATGAGACTCTGACTCAAAATAGTATTTTTCTGCATTATCTAACAGTGTTAAGGTTAATAATTCTACATTTTGCTGGAGACCCCTAGAAGCCCCACAAGGACCCCTGGTGGTTGGTAAGATGGGCTGGTTGAGCCAATGTTAAAACAATCTTTATTTATTATTTATTTTTACTTTAAAACTCTATCTTTTAATTTGGTGCCAATACCATTTGTAATGACACCTTTGTAAATTAAGTGATGGCTTTGTTGATCAACATTAAAGTACATTTTCTCAGATTTGTTGGTGTCTTTCTAGTCGCACAATTTAATAGTCAGTGTTTCCCATACACTGATCTATTTGTGGCGGTACACCCCAAATAGATTTTGACCACCACAAATACTGCCACATATTAATTTCAACTATAGTTGACTGCAAACTCCTGCTTTAGGGCTTACAGTATATTATTATCTTGGCTGAATATTATTCCAGTCAATAAGTTAGGAAGTTCCCTTTTGATTTCATTTGACTGTTATCTTCAAAGCAAAGGTTACTTCAGTTGAGTTCTCCCCTGGAAGTGATTTTGGTATATGGCTCACTGTATTATTTAAGCAAACAGAATTCTAACATATACCTGTATGCATCCCTTTCATGTGTCTAAGCTGTTTGTTTTGTTCATGTGTTGTTGGAATGAAAATGAAAAATGTATAAAAATATATATATATATATATATATATATATATATATATATATATATATATATATATATATATATATATATATATATATACCTGTATGCAGAATATATATAGGCAGACAATAATTTTTTCATCATTTTAAAGCCAGAGAACAGTAAAGAGGATATTAATGTGATGTGTGTAGTTCTTCATAGATCTAGTCTCTTCATTTTGATCTCAAAGTGCACCAGATTGATCAATTTTTACTTTAAAATGTAAAAAGAAATCTCCGGGCCCCCCTAGGGGGTCTGCGGTCCACCCTATATTCCCTTTGGGGGCTGAGCCCACCCAAAGCTCTGATCCTAAAACCGCCCGATTCCTAGGTTTGCCCGCCCTGCAGCACGCATACACAGCTCGGCTGTTACGTGCATGGCCTCACCTGCCCTATTGGCGCACACGCAATGTCTCCCTCTCTCTCCCTCAGTCTCCCTCTCTCTCTCCCTCAGTCTCTCCCCCTCTCTCTCCTCTCTCCCTCTCCCTCACGCTCAGTCTCTCTCCCTCAGTCACTCGCATCCTAACCCTAACCCTAACCCTAACCCCAGAAAACCTACAGTCCGCTACAGAAAAATTTATATTGTTTGTTTATTGACTGGCCCCTGGCCTTCTATCATTTCACGAAAGTGGCCCCCGGGCAAAGCATGTTGAGTATCCCTGCAGTAGTTAGTCTTAAGCCGCTTTCACACACAGATCGCGCAAAATTGCAGTTCAGAAGGCCCTCAAAGCCGGCAGCCTCGCCACAGAAATTGCTTTCACACACAGCCAAGCAGCACCGCCACATTCCCGTCCTGGGGTTTGCTTTCAAGTGACATCCACCCCTCCCGGATTGAAAGGCAAGCGGAGGCATTTCCACCCAGCTCATCCTAGCCCAAATGAATATTTTCATAGGTTAGTGTAGCCTAGGCTACTGTATGATGAACGAATTCATTCAACAACCAAACATCGCCGATGTACGCCAGCCAAGGTGCTCGTTAAGAACATCAAAGTGATAATGTCCACATGCAGTGCAGCATGGTAACTAGGCTTTCAATATTCATCTGATCGACTTTATGGATCACAGATGCACCATCATGTAGCGGCTACATGATGGTGCATCTGCATCTGCAGGGGTCAGCAACCTATGGCACGGGTGCCACCTCTGGCACGCGAAGGGTTAACCACTGGCGCAATTGAGATTTTTTGTAGAAATGTTGAAGTGCCCTGTCAAATTACCTACTTCACAGCCATTTGCAATTGCGTGGCATGTTACTTAGGATATTTACGGTTGTGACCCACTCTCTGCCTCTGATTGGTTGCAGCAGAGCAGTAAGATGCCACTCGATTGCTCTGCTGCTGCCATAGAAGGCAACCAATCAGAGGCAGAGAGTGGGTCACTACCGTAAATATCCTATATACATGGCTCTGGGCAGCAGAAAGCAGATGAAAAATGCCAGCGAGCAAGACAGAGAAGGACTGTGCCGTGTAGTGCTTTACTTCAATGTCCTGATTTTGGAAGGAATAACATTACATTTTGATGTGCGAGTCATTAATCTTGGTGTGGCACACTGATTGATAGGGCTGGCACGGATCACGGATAATCCGTGACCCGTACGGATCAGCCCCCACGGTTCGGAACGCGGTTCGGAACGTCAATGGTCCGCGGAACCCCCCCCCCCCCCCCCCCCCTTTCGTTTCATTTAACGTTTAACGTTAGTCTATGCGAACGCCCAGCGCAGCCAGACACAGACAGGCATAATCATGGCAAGCACAAGTGAGCTTCCTCATCCCTTGTCGCTGCTGTAAAGTATGTCTGAAGGCTGTGGCTAGTGGCTACTAAAGTAAAGACAGCGTCACACAAACTTATTTCAACACCTCTGAAAAAGCACAGGAATGCGATCAGCGTGTTGCGGGCTGCACAAGATATTAACGAGAGCCACAACACACACACACACACACACACACGCGCACATGTTTCACAAACACATTATCACCGGACGGTGAAATGTTGCCTTAGGACACATAACAACAAAACAACACGTGGGGCCACTGAGTAGCTTAACGTAGCATCAACGTTATATTTCCAGACTGACCTGCGGTCTGGTCTGTAGGTCTGTACCCGTGTCATGTGACTGATGCAAGCAACAGCCACGAAGTTAGGCATAGCAGTGCCACCTAAAACAGGAAGTTGGGTCGTTCTGCCTTCAGAGTAAAAGCATACATTGTGTCACTTATGAGAAAAAAATATTTTTTGAGCTGTGCAGGGCAACAAATGTTTAGAGAATTATAAAAGTATTAAAAAAATCTAATCGAAAATCTAATTTTGAGAGAAAAAATCTGATATATATTTTTTTTTGCTGATCCGAAAAATCCGTGATCCGTGGCTCAAAATCCGTCACGCGATCCGATCCGTGGGTTTTCTGATCCGTGCCAGCCCTACTGATTGACAAGCAAAATTGAAAATGGCACTTCATATCAAAAAGGTTGCCGACCCCTGAGTGTAGCCTATTAGGTACAAGGCTAATTCCTCTTTTGGTTGTAGTTTTTTGTAAAGCAAATTATTCGCATGAAGTAGCCTAATTAGCATCCGCTCTGAAAGACGACGCCCGCATATCAAACAGCTGCAGTCTGCATAACGTTTGTCAGGGGAAAAGTATAGGCTATAAATGCACATGACTACTATAACGTTAGTAGTTTTTGTAAGGGAACGCACAACTGGCTAGCTAGACAGATTGCAGTTCTGGAGCTGGGATTCCAGAGGGAATATCCTCAGACCAACTCGCCACAGACAGCTATACATCCTCTGAAGCTTATTATTATATCCGTTAATTTTACCTACTAATGTCAACATCGTTTGAGCATAAAGCCTAACCTACTTACTAGGCACGGAGCATTCCTCCTGGCGCCCCTGCAGTCATGATTGTATAGGCTACTTTTTTTACTTCACTTATGCCTTTCTTGCTGCATGAGGTGGTTTCCCCTGTATTTTTTTTATGAATGAGCTGACCATTGGCACCGTACCATGTTGCCGCTCCTACGCTTTCAGGTGGAGGCGGGTTGCAGGGTAACCCGGCGCTGTGACTAGGTCCACTGGTGGAACGAAAGGCGTACAACAATTACCCACCAACCCGCTTTCACAACTTTCACATCGGAGGCGCGGATCCCATTTTCCGTGCATTTTCCGGCTTTCAAGGCCGGTATGAAAGCGTATTTATAGAGGGCCCCAGCCTTCCTAAAGCACAGCATTGTATTGGCATATGGGTCAAAGGTCAAGGAGTTTCCAGGAGCCACTTGTCACCCCCATGTAAGCACTGGGATGCTAATGTCTCCCCATGTAGAGCGGGGCAAACAGTAGCCACTGTAAAAGCCAACTCTCACCTATGACCCCTCTTCCTAAAGCTGCTCCTCTTTCCCGCTATTGATCCTATAGATTCCTGTGACGTTGAGGTTAGGTGTGAGAATTCCCTTACAGATAGGTCTTTAAGCAGTCATTACCTATGGCTCGTCTGTGGGCCCAGAGTGTGTGTGTGAAAACTCCCCATACAGAGAGGGGCTCTGTAATAGCTCATTAAAAGTCACCTATTGTGTAGTGTGTGTGTGTGTAGTGTGTGTGTGTGTGTGTGTGTGTGTGTGTGTGTGTGTGTGCGTGCGTGCGTGCGTGCGTGCGTGTGTGTGTGTGTGTGTGCGTGCGTGTGTGTGTGCGTGCGTGCGTGCGTGCGCGTGTGCATGCAATTCAAAGGATGCCCCATTCCTGTGGGGCTTGCTTGGCTCAGCAACTTTTAACTTGTCTCATTTCATAGAGAGAGGCAGGTATTTTTGTCGACTGGATAACATTGACAAATGCAAGAACTCAACTTTGACATAAGGAGGCTACACACACACACATCAGGTAAGCAGCTCTCATAAATCACACTGGTTTGATTGTACCTGTAAACCTTCCTGCATATTTCGGGGCTGTCAGAGTATTAAATGCATGAACGAAAATGAATAATAATGTGCTTTTAAAGCCATGATGAGATTGTCAAAAGATTGTGGAGATTTAATCTGTGTCATCTTGTTTCTAAAAATGTGGTTGAGCAAAAGCCATTAACGTATATTATCTTTAATTTATTAAAATCAGAATCAGAAAAATAATAATAATCAGAATCAGAATCAGCTTTATTGGCCAATGTGCACATACAAAGAAATTGGCTCCGGTTCGCTTAACTCTCAATGTACTCACACACAAAAGAAAAATGTATGCTCAGGCTAACACAAACAAGAATAACAAACAAAGGATAATTAAACATTTACATTAACTACTATACAATTCAATAATAATAATTGTATGAAAAAATGTATGGGGCGGCTGTAGCTCAGGAGGTAGAGCGGGTTGTCCATTAATCGCCGGTGGTTCGATTCCCGCCTCCTCCAGTCTGCATGTCGAAGTGTCCTTGGGCAAGATGCTGAACCCCAAATTGCTCCCGATGGTGTGCCAGTACCCTGCGTGGTAGCATGCTGCCATCGGTGTATGAATGGGTGAATGTACCTACTGATTGTAAAGTGGTTTGGATAAAAGCACTATATAAATGCAGGCCATTTACCAAAAAAGCGTCTACCGGTATTTTGAATATGTGTATGAAAGGAATGTATGTACAATATATATGAATGTACATATAAATAAGCTGTATACATGTGTAAACAATCAGGTATCAGGTATTGCAGTTATTTACCGTTCAATGTGAATGAGGCTTTGAGTCAGATAATGCACAGATATTACTCAGTAAAACGTATTAAAAATTTGTAATTTTGTTTGACAAAAGAAAAGTGTGTGTGTGTGTGTGTGTGTGTGGGGGGGGGGGGGGGGGGTTGGTGTGCACTTATTTCACAGTAAACATATACAATTTGCTGATAATGATAGGATGCTCTGGGTGAAAGTTGTTCTAATTCTCCTACCCTGATGTTTGTTTTTTCATATTCCCTAACCCTAACCCTAACCCTACTATAGGTAAAAATGGAGGCGCTCACTCCCCTGCTTATGTTCTTTGCTGTATCTGGATATTCCTATGTACTGCAAGCCAGTAAGTGCAGAATTAAGCCTACTTAACATTTCTAACAAGTATCTATACAGAATGTACTGCTGCAAGAATTTAAAAATAAAGTTGTTGTCTCTTTTATACTAATCCAAATAATGATCATAAACCCTTCCTTGCAAATAATTGAATTCGCCTTTTCGAGGGAATGCTAAGTGCCGTAAAGGATGTAATTATATTACTGATATCTACGCAACATGGTTTGTCAAATATTTGTAATTTCTAATCGCAAGTCTTGAAGCATTTGTAGGTGATGCCTATTCTGAATCAATTAACTGTCTGAACGGTTGCTCTCTGTATTGTAGGATTAACTGTCACAGAAATAGCTGGACTGGACAGTGACGTGGGCCACTGGTCAGAATGGAGCCCTGAGAGACTGATGGAGACCTCCATATCAGCGGAGGAGACCAGGGCAGCTGCCACCTCCACTGAGGAGAGGAGAAATGAGGAGGAACAAATGAAAGGAGGATTAAGACCGGAGACAAACCCCCAGAGGGAGGCTGTCAAGGATGAAATGATGATAGAAGAAATGAGAGAAGAGGGGTTAACTCCAGAGACAGACCCCGAAAAAGAGAGGATGGTTGAGAAGGAGAGAGTGGAGAACATCTCAGCAGGTTTCACTAAGACGGTTTCTGAGACCTTAGGAACAAAACCAGAGGAAGACTCCACTGCAGCTGATACTGAAGATGGGTTGATAGATGACCATTTAGTTACAGATAAAGTGGGAAAAGTTGAGGGGAGAGAGGATGGACTGAACCCAGATGAACAGACAGAGGAACTTGAGGAGAGTAGGATAGATAAAGTGATACTAGCAGATAACACAGAAAATGGGATGATAGTGAAAACTGTGAATGGTCATATGAAAAGTATGAAAAGTGGTCAAATAGAGAAAGAAAACCAAGGGATAGAGAAAGAAACAGAGAGCAAGCTGGTGGCAGGGATTGGTCTTCATGAGGAGAGGAGAGAAGATGGTCACGAGAATGAACAGAAGCAAATCAATGACAAACAAGAAAAGGTGGAAGAGAAAGAGGAAGGAGAAAACGAGGACAATAAGGAAGGAGATAATGAAGGAAAAAATATAGCCGAGGGGGGAGAGGAAGTAAGCAATGCAGAACAGAACAACTTAGCAGAGAGAGAAAAATATCACATAGATGTTAGCAATCTCACACCTACCACAGTTTCTCCTCAAGTGGAAAAGGAACTAGCGACTCCTGCCATCACTCAGTCTCAAATTCCTCCTAGTTCTCCTCCCCCCATTCATCATCATAATGTCCCTCTACCACCCCCAGTTCCTCCGGTTGTGCCCTCTCATCCCCCGTCAACCACCAATCACATCATAGTGTTTACAGGAGTGGGGTCCGTCTCCCTGGTTGAGGATCTCCTCAGTAAGGTGCTCAAAGTGACAGAGAGTCCTGGACATCAATTCAAGCAAAACCCATTAGAGGTCAAAGTTGGCCCAACTGCAATCCACAGCAAAAGGCCAGAAGACATCAGGGTCAAAAATATAGTGAAGAAACCTGCACCAAAGGAGCTACAAACTTCACACAAAGTAAAAGACACCAAGGAGACAAATACTATCATCCAACCAAAAGAGACTGAACTCACTGCCAAGGAGAAAGGAGCAACGGCAAAACCCAAAGAAGACAGATTTATAACCAAAGACCTAACAGCTACACCTAAACTAAAAGAGCCAAAGCCTACTACTAAACCGGTCAAACCTACACCTAAATCAAGAGTCTCACAGCAGACTGGCAAACCTAAACCCTTTAAATCAATAGACAATGAGACCAAACCGACAGTGAAGCAAAATAAAGCATCTGCTCCCGAACCACAAGTGACCGAATCGTCAGCCAAGCCACTGCTGACAGAACCAACTGCCGAAACACCTGCGCCAAAGCCGACAAAAACCAAGAAAACTTACAAAAATAAGAAAAGCAAGTCCAAGGTGAAGAAAGGGAAGAAGGGCAATAAAAGCAAAAAGCCTTCAGAAGAGAAGGAGGAGGTTGCAAAGCCAACAGATTTCCCTTACTTCAAGGACAACTACTGTCCCCCTGAGTGTGCTTGTTATGGAAGGTAAGACTAGCCTGCCTACACCAAGCATATTGAATGATGCTCTGAAAAACTCAAGCTGATAATGAAAAAGAAATGAATATATATACTGTATATATATATATATATATATATATATATATATATACATATAGCAACATTTTTTGACATTTGGAGATCACCAATGTGCATTGTAACCTCAGTTTGAATGTGTCATGTTGCATTGTCTTTCAGAGTGGTCCAGTGCTCAGACAAAAGTGTGGCCAAGGTTCCTTATGGCATTCCCTATAATGCCCGCTACATCCTCCTCATGAATAACCACATCAACAGCATCCAGCTGGACCTACTTAGTGAATACATCTCTATGGAGTTCCTGGTGTTGAGCAACAACCATCTAACAGATGGAGCCATAGAAGGGGCCTTTGAGGGGGTCCCAGCCCTGAAGCGCCTCTATCTGGATAGGAACCTCCTGGAAAGTGTGCCAACTGACCTTCCAGCTTCTCTTGAAGAGCTTCGTCTGGACAATAACCGACTGAGCGTGATGTCGGAGGCAGCCTGGGCCCGGTGCCCCGGCCTCTTGGTTCTCAGCCTCAGCAACAACAGCCTGGGGAACGGGTCAGAGTCCCTCGATGCAGTGCTCGCTCCTCTGGGCAACCTACGCGTGTTGAACCTGGATGGCAACCAGTTAGCCTCAGTTCCTCTGGGCCTGCCACTGTCTATCAAGGAGCTGTACCTCAGAGGCAACCTCATTCGGCAATTCCGCGGAGGGGCCTTTAATGGGACATCTGAGCTGGTGGTGCTAGATCTAAGTGCTAACAGACTGACAAACAAGGGTCTTCTCAGGGAGTCCCTCCTCAACGCAACTCACTTGGAGAGCCTTAACTTAGAGGGGAACCGGCTAAAGCAGGTGCCTCGACACCTTCCCCTGTCACTAAAAACCCTCAACCTGGAGGGCAACCTCATATCTTCCATCAACAAAGCCTCATTCATCACCTTATCAAACTTGGAACACTTAGGCCTGGCAAGGAATAAGATCTTCCGGGTGGCACCAGGCGCATTCAAGACATTGCCAGTGTTGCATCAGTTAGACCTGTGCCACAACGCCTTGCGCCAGGTGCCCAGACAGCTGCCCCGCGCTCTGCACTCAGCTGCACTGACCCACAACAAGATTCACTCAGTGCCTCACGATGCCTTCTGCTGGGGTGACAAAAGGGCGAGCCTCAGCGGGCTAGTGCGAGTGCAGCTGGAACACAATTTAATTGATCTAGGCAACTTAGACACAGAGGCCTTTAGATGCTTAAGGGGTTTCCAGGTGGTGCATTTCTACTGAGCAGCCTGCAGGAAGGAGGATACAAAAGACAAGAGTAATATTTTTGTGGTGGTGACTCTCCTTATGTATGGATGATCCAAGACTTGCGGTGAATAATGTCTGTGAAAAGCCAATGGTGGAACTTGCACAACAGTGTAAAAAATATATTTATGGTTTGTGAAATGTTATTTATGTAAGCCTCCAAACCTCACTCTTTGAACGCACTCATTCTCTGTCTACAGACGTCTTTTTCTTTTCCTTTGTTTAATCCAAACATGCCTCTAGGGTTGGGGAGTCATGCATTGCATGCAATAGGTTTAACGTTATTTTATTTTATTTATTTTATTACTTATTACTATTTTATTACTTTTGAAAAAGATAACATGAGAAATGTGTAAAATGAGAATTTTCATTTTGACATTACAGATCCAATAAAGTTCTCTAGTTGTCCAGATGTGTATGAACAAGCTATGCTAGGTGCCATACTGCCAAAGTTGTTATAGCTATTGTAGTATAGACATAGTTATGTGTATACTGTAAGTTTCTATGTCTGGAAGATAACTCATTTTGAGAAATAGGGTTAGAGATGGCTTTTGCAGAGAAAGGTTTCTAAAAATAAACATATTTTTGTCTTCTGTAAGATTTATCATCAGAAAGATTGTAGTTGTTGCAAAGGGGGATTTATTTGAGTGATTCAAAGAGACTGTGTAACAAACTACTGTAATCATCAAAACCTTGAATGTTTTTCTTTTCGTTCATAAATTTAGTTCACTGTTGCTCCAGCACACTCACAATTTACTTTAGTAACTCTGCACACCAAAACAAACATTATTAGCACATTCAACATGGATGGTTAACATGTACCTTATCTTTATACAAGTGTTAAAAACTTTGACAACTAACATAGCATTGAGTTATCTAGAATCCTCACATCAAGTG
Organism: Poromitra crassiceps; assembly: GCF_964638095.1. Classification (NCBI taxonomy): domain Eukaryota; kingdom Metazoa; phylum Chordata; class Actinopteri; order Beryciformes; family Melamphaidae; genus Poromitra; species Poromitra crassiceps. The sequence goes on from NC_139624.1 coordinate 53,042,055, forward strand.
TTCATACTACTGACAAGGATCTATTGCCATGCAGGATATAAAGTAGGGAACCAGGATCAAAACTATGTGATTTTTCTCCCAATAAGCTGCTCATCGTATCTAGTATTCTACAAGATACACATTTATGCTTTCATCTGTGTATTCATTTAACTATTCATTTGAGATGTACAGTAGCATAGTGCAATGGCTGGTGGGAGTGAGGGGCTGAGCCTCAAACAGCCACGTATCCTTTTGGGGTAGTTTCAAACACACACCATCTGCTCTCTTTCTCACACAGAAAAATAAATGTATGCATGCATGTACGCACGCACGCACGCGCACGCACACACACACACACACACACACACACACACACACACACACACACACACACACACACACACACACACACACTCACACACACACACACACACACACACACACACACACACACACACACACACATACATTCTCAGACAATATATCACTGTTGAAGTTGAAGTAAATCTTTCTTCACTGAGTACACAAAAGCTAACACGCTTCCATTTTGCCCTGAGAAAACTCAAATTCAGACCTGATGACAGCAATGAGAAAACACATCACATCTGTGCCACATATGGTCAGACAATCCCACGGCACGTTTTGAGCATGTGTAGCATGTCCAGTGCCTCAAAGAAACTGTAGGCTACTACTCTTCTCCAGTCAGCTCAATAGAGACAATTATTGTGTCCAGTGTCCCCATATTACTGCCAAATGTTACTGCCCTAAATATATGCCTTCTTTTTCCAGAATTAGTACATAACAGGATTACATTCAACAAAAACGATCAAGTGATATGTATGTGACAATCAAATGTGGGAGACTAATTGTCTGTCACACACAATGCTAATTGATTTCCAGAGATACCAAGAGAGAAGTTTGTAGTGGTGTTTCAGGTCCTGATAGAGGGGAGCTTCACCGGCAGGACGTAGCACGTGGGAGGATCACGCTTTTCCCACCAGTTCCCTTCCGTCCAGAACAGGCGCCCCGACCGACCAGAGGAGGTGCTGGTGCAGCGACCAGGACACGTACCCCTAATCCGGCTTCCCACCCGCAGACACAGCCATTCGTGCCTGTACGGATGCCCAACCAAGCCGGAGGTAACACAGGGGCACGAACCTGCGACCCTCGTGTTGGTAGGCCGTAACAGGGGGAATCTACCGGTACACTACCCGGACGCCCGATCAGTATTGCTGTCAATGCACAACTCTCAATAGCCGGGTTAAGAGGCTTCCTTCCACACTTGTCTGCCATCACACAATATACCAGGGGTCTTCAATTGCGTTTCACCAAGGGCCACATTTTGCTATGGGCTGGGGGCCGAACGAAAAATTTTGAGCATTTGAAGGCAGGTTTTGAGGAATAACTCATTTTAAATTAACAGTTGTGATGTCATTATTCAGTCTTAACCAACAATATTTGATCCTTTTCTCACTCCTATGTCACCACCTGCTCTCCCTGCAGGGCTTGAAATTAACTTTTTTGACCACCTGCCAATATGGCTGCTGGATTTCAAAGTTACCAGCCAATTAGAATTTCCACTAGCCAAAATTATATATATATATATATATTCCTTTTTTTGCAATTCCAGCACGCCGCCAATTGAAGAGCCCTGCAATATACCGTATAATTTGTTGTTGGATATCTGTATCTCAAGGCTTTAATTGCATTTGGCAATGCCGTAATCTTGCATAATCGTTATCAAGATATCACTTGTGGTTGAAGTTTTTTTTTTTTTTATCCATCTTTTTTTATTTTGCAAAGTGTACAGTACACAAAGGCACATTTAAATGAGCATACAAATTTAACAGTACACTGAATACTGAATATCCTAGCCCTTCTTCCTTCCCTCCCTTCCCAGGGTCTCGTCAAAACAGAAACCCACACAACATCAACAACAACAACAATAATAACAAAACAAAATAAAAAATAAAACAAAACAAAACAAAACAAAACAAAACAAAACAAAAGACAAAAGAATAAAACAAGTAGTGACAACATTATGACATGTGTTTTTGAGTTACAGTGTCCATAGGGATTGATACCACAGATATCTCAGTCAGTTATCAGTCAGCATGAGGGAAGTTTTCCAAACAGGAGAAAAGGGGGCACCATAACTCTTCAAAAGTGTGACCGCGGTTACACCTTTCAAGAGTTAATCTTTCTAAGGGCAGAGAATTTGATATTTGGTCTGTAAACATCTTGAAAGTTGGAGGACCTTCATTCTTCCAAAATATAAGTATACATTTCTTAACAAAGTATGTTATAGTAATTAATATTCTGCATTGTTTTTGGTCTAATTGAAAGGCAGGCATGTCGTTTAATAAATACAAACAAGGGTTTGGGTCAAATTCTCTTTCCAAAACTAATTTAGTGAATAAATGAATAGAATTCCAGAAACTGTTCATACGGTCACATTCCCAAAACATGTGCATAAATGTTCCTTCTTTAATTTTACATCTCGGGCAGGTAGATGAGTTGTCTTTGGATATTTTATGCATTTTTATGGGAGTAAGATAAAATCTGTGAATAAACTTAAAATTTGCTTCCTTGATCTTGTTACTTGTAAATGGGAAGTGAGCTCTTTCACAAATGTTTAACCATATGTTTTCTTCCAGGACCATCCCTAGATCTTTTTCCCAGATTTTCAGTAGAGGTTGGAAAGAGGAATGACCACCTATAGACAAAGTGTGATAAAATTAGCTGATTTTACCTTTAATTGAGAATGAGGACATTAATATCTCCTCAACCTCTGATAATTCAGAGCGTAACAGATTTTCTTTGCTAAGTGAGTTAATTACACTCTGAATTTGAAAATATTTAAAAAAATCTGTATTAGGAATATTGTACTCAGTTCTTAAATCAATGCATGTTTTCAGTTTCAGATTCTCCTGAAATAGATCTTTGAATTGTTTTATACCCAAATTTGCCCATTTACTTATGTTGATTAGTGATAGATATTTGTACAGATCTGGATTCTTATGAATAGGAGAGTAGATAGAAATAGTTGTCGTAGTACCAAGTTTCTTTGTACAATCCTTCCATGCTAAGAGAGTATTGAACACAGTAAAATGTTGATCCATGTTTTTTATCTTATTGAAATTTTTTATGAATATAAGAGACTCTAAAGGGAAGGTTTTGAAAAGGCTGGCTTCCATCTGGACCCACAATGAGTCCTGTCTCCCCAATGACCATGAGACCACATTTCGTAGCTGGGCTGACCAAAAGTAATGTTGGAGATTGGGGAGGCCAAGACCCCCCATGGTCTCTGATTTGCATTTGCATTTGCATCTGATTTGGTCTCTGAAGGGTCATTAGACTAATCCTTGTTTTTTTTATTGCACCATATAAATTTAGAAATATGATTATTCAGAGACTTGAAGAAGTCTACAGATAAAAAAACATGGTAACATCTGGAAAAGAAAAGTAAGTCTTGGGAGAACATTCATTCTTATGACATTTATTCTTCCTAACAGAGATAATGGTAGAGTGGACAGATCTATTTTAATCTTATCTACAAGGGGGATGTAATTTTCTTTGAATAGATTATTTAAAAGCGGTACAACATTAATTCCTAAATATTTGAACCCTTCAGGTGTCCATTGAAAAGGGCAAGACTTATATATTTTCTCTGTTGGCGTCATATGTAAGAGGCAAGCATTTGATTTATTGTAATTGATCTTGTATCCTGAGTATCTTCCAAATTGTTCTATTGTGTTAAGTAAATGAGGTATAGAGATTTCTGGATCTGATATACGTATATATAATTATGTCATCAGCATATAAGGATATCTTGTGTTCCCTATTATTGATTTTCAGTCCTTTAATATTTATATTTTCTCGTACATATGACGCCAACGGTTCAATTACGGTTGAAGTTGAAGTTTTATGAGTAACAATGTTGATGGTGATTTGACGATCTGACAACCAGGATTTATTAAGATTACTATAGCTTTTTTGATGACCTCAACTATATTCTTATTCAACAAACTGGAATGTAGTTGCCATATTGTCTTAGTTTTTAGTTTTTTTTTTTAAGTGTAACTAACCCCCAAAACACTTTTTTTCAGCTTTTAACCAATATATATGACTTTGGGGGTGGTGTGTGAAGAATGCTGGTCAAAATGTCCACATTTGAGACCAAACTGTTGCCATTTTACCATTTGTATCATTTTTCAGCAGCATAACTGGCATAAGTGCCCTCTATGGGTGGAACACTGCTTTTTTTTGCCCTCAAATGAATGGGAGATTTGGTACAACCTGACGTCATGTTGTCCCCAAAGACTATGGGATTTCAAGATAGTTACTCCCCTACTCCCTCTGTACCCTTTCGGCTCCTCAAAACTCCAAGCCTATTCCCATGATGTCACAAGCATTTTCCTACCAATATGGTGCTACAATACACACATTGGCTGTTTGTGTCACTTGACCTGTTAACACTAGAACCGCCACTGTGGTCAGTGGGACCGTTTTGATATTTTCAATGCATGTAACTCTATTTCAATAAAAGATATGACCCTGCCTGTCCATGACTTTTCCTAAATATGTGTTTATCTATCTACGTTTTAAAGTTGTGTCATGAAAGGCAAGAGAGTAATAATAATTTAATCCTTGGAGCGCCATCGCGGTCACAGAGACCAGTGCAGTTTGTGAATGGAGAGTGTAGCCTATAGCGCAGCCAGTGCACTTGTCGCCGCATGTCGGAGCAGCAGCATGTCTCTCTCTCTCTCCCCTCTCTCTCGTTCTCATTTTCTTTCTCTGTCTCTCTTTCTCTGTGTCTCTCTCTATCCCCCTCTCTCTGTCTGCACGGAGCGTCCCTCTCGTTCTCTCCCTCTCTCCGCTGCCGATATCCCCCTCTCTCTCTCCCACTTTCACCGTGCAGATCCCTCTCTCTCACTCACTCTGCTGCTTGTACGGAGCCGATCTCTCTCTCTCTCTCCCCCTCTGCCTGCAGCGCACGGAACCTTTCCCCTCTCTCTCATATGATGAGATTTGGTCTCTCAGATGCAAATCTGATGTAGCCTAGATATGATTTTGTCCAGAATTCCATATATATTAGGTTGAGAGACAACAGAGAATGCCTAACAGCCTAAAATGTATTTTCCTGCTTCACTTTCGACGGGGAGGACTCGGAGAAGGCATGGTGAAGTGACACTCACCTCGCTCCAACTATAGCAGGCTATTCAGCTCCTGCAGCCTCACTGACGCTGTGCCCCTGTCTGTGAAAAGCGTCCTGTCCAGTCGCACCTTCGCAAACAGATGCGGGATTGCCGCAATCCTGTACCCAATCTCAGACACTGATTGAGCAGAAAAATCGCACACCAGCTATTTCTGTCTGTGTTTGTTTGTTGTTGCTCCGTGAGGGTTACAGAGCACCCCATGCAGGAGGCTGTTTCGCCAGCCGGGGTCTGGGAGGAGGGAGGGGGAGAACGCTCTGCGCTCGAGAGGAAAACCTTTGCACAACTTTTGACAAGAATCATGGAAAAATTAAAAACGGATTTCATGGCGCGGTATATGGCAAGTTGGACGAGGGAATGACGTGGAGAAATCTCGCATTGTGATTACATGAGCGTGAGAGCGGGGCGTTTGTCCTGACTATTGTGCTGTGCTGCGGTCTCGCGTCACTAGTCTCTTTTAACGTAGTTAGACAAGCCGCCACACACACACATGGGAGAAAAATAATAAAATTTCTAGTTCGCCACTGAATGGCCAAATTGATATAACTTTCAACCATTTTGAGCAACGCTGTTTCCATACAGGCCACCAGCGTTGGCTAGTTGTTGATATTTATAAAGATATTCCAGCTCTCATATTAATTATTTTTGAGGCGGTGGGCAAACTGTTATGGCGTCGATTTCCGGGAAAAATTCCTGAGCTGAGCACAGCCAAAGAATATAGTATAAACAAGAGGATACGTCATTTCTTGGTTTTTCCCATAAGTTTTTTCAAATCACGGTTTTGTTACATATCTGGGGGGTTAGTCCCCCTTTAAGGTATTGCCAGAAAAAGTACTCACCTTAATCCAATGAGCATTGATTCCAGCTCTAATTTTTAAAGGGGCAGGGACCACAAACAACAATAAATTGTGCTGCATGAAATCATTTTCCCTAAGTGCTCCAAAGCAAAACCACCAGAAGCAGGACTTCTCTATAATGGGCCAAAATGAGACATGAATGTGCAGATGTTTGTTATTGACTTGAGTGTTGTCACTTGCTGGGTTTTGCATGGCTGCTCCATCAGCCCTGACCACTTCTTATTTAAAGGAGAAAATAAATGTGAGGAAAAAAAACATCATTTGGATTTGGGGGTTGGGTTCACTGGCAGAGGTGAGGTGGTGTAGCTTGTTAATGCTCCAGCAGCAACTTTCCCATAGTGATGAATGGACATGATTAGTCCAAATGTTCCACTGTAAAGCATTTTCACCACTGCCCGTAAACAAGTCAATCAAGTGTTGAGTTTGCGCAATGGGGATTCAACGAGAGACTTCAAATGAGTACAAAACTATCATTAAGCTGTGCAAATTCAGAGCCTCAGTGACAGTAATTAGCCTATTTCCCATCCTACCCAAATCAGTCATTTTGTGTCTAAAAGGCAGGAAGTAAAGCAAAGAAGATCCAGTTTGCTGTTCCTCCACTGCAAGGAAACATACAATTTATATCGGCGCATATTGTGTTACTTCCTGCATTTTAGACACAAAATGGCTGATTTGGGTGGGAGGTGAAATAGTTTTACAAGTTGAGCATTTTACAAGGTGAGCATGATTCAGCTGTGCAAGTTTAGTCAAATGGCATTGGAAATCAACTGCTTTATACTAATCATTCAGTTAAGCTCTCAGAGAATGCATGTAAAACGTGTATATTATTCATATTTGCCCTGCGTTAGACTATTGAGCTTTGTTAATCAGGTGATATGTGCTATGATATGATATGTGCAGTGAATATGCCACTGTCTCTGACTTGTCTTATCACTATACTGCCTTATTGCTTGTTGTGTCTCTTGTTGTTTTTGCACTCATATGCCCTGTTATATTTGTACTATGTTGTAAACGGAGTCCACAGCACAAGAATTTCACACGTGGACTTGTACTACGGAGTGACAATAAAAATCTTGAATCTTGAATCTTGATATTGGTTGGATTTATTTCTTTGGCAGGCAGCTGGAGGAGTGCAATTGATTGTTATAATTTGAAAAATCAGAACTGTAAAATCTCCCACTATAGTTGCCCTGTAAGAATATGAAACAAAGAGAAATGAAACAAGAGAAAATAGTTTCTAGAGACTTGCCACAAGTGTCTATTGGCAAGATTAACCTGTATGTTGACTTGAACACTACAGTATTATCCCTGTGGTAACTTGTTTTTTCTTACTCAATTGCAATTCTCCTTGTAGAAATATGCCAATATCAAGGACTCAGTGACACAATTTAAATGTTATTAATAAAATAACCACTAGATGGCAATGATGTATAGGGGAAACAGTTTTGCAAGACCGCCTCTGTTTTTAGAATCAGATGCACAAAATATTAAGAGCTGAATTTGGCTCATTTCCAGTTGCCAAATATGAAACGGTGGCAATTAAAATGCACACGCTTCAGGAAGTTTATCTTGTGGGTAAGATGGTATATTTACGGCTCACACCAGACTGGAAAGTCAGCGATGCTAGTGCCACACACGCAAGTGCACACACACAGCCATGAGTCATATGAAAGATTTTCACAGAGAGGCGAGGCTGTTTATGAGCCTGCAGTTCAATAATGTGAGAATATGCGACATACTTGAGCGTGAGCCTGGAAAAAAATATATACGGGAGCTGGCAAGTGAAGGGCCATATTGTTCCTATAGGCAGGCAGGGGGGAACAAGAGGAGAGCAGAAGCAAAGAAAGGATAGGAAAGCAAAAAGACAGCCAATGCATTAGCCCACGTGGAGGTGCATAGCTCTCTCTCTCTCTCTAATACGCTCACTCAGCGACGTGGCACTGCACCCAGGGCCTGTGAAAGAAGAGCAGGGGGGAGTGAAGAAGAGAGGGAGGGAGGGAGGGAGGGTTTGCAGGATGGATCCCGGTTCCATTGGCTCAGCGTGACCAGAAGGGAAGAGGTTAGGCCAGGCAGGCAACTCACCAGCACCTCCCTACGGTCCAGAAGGACCCTGATCCCCCTATCACAACTCCACATGTCTACCTGGATCAACTGGAAACCTTCCTCCCTTCTTTTTGTCTCTCCCTCACACACACACACACACACACACACATACACACACACACACACACACACACACACACACACACACACACACACACACACACACACACACACACACACTTTCTTTCTCTTTATCACCTGAACATTCCTCATATTCTCCCATTTTCACTTCCCCTCCCTTCTTCCTTTTCCCACCAGTTGGAATCTCGAGATTTCAGATCACATGATTTAAGATAGAGTTGTCACAAATTCTTGTTCCTGTTTCTAATTGTGTTCATTCTTATAAATTGTTTGTGGGGGTGGGTGGTGAATGTATGAGTGTCGTATTCTTGCATGTTTTTAAGTACCTGTAATTCTCTTTTGTTGCATTGTTGATGCATTTGTGTTCTTAGGTCCCCCTCTAAAACGAGATGACTCATCTCAAGGGGGTTTCCTTCAATAAAGTTCAATATTACATGATTTAAGAGAGTTGTCACGATACTAGAATTTCTAACTTTGATACCGATAACCAGGGAAATATCGAGACTCAATACCACTTTCGATACCACGGGGGGGAAGGGGGCGTATAAAAATAAACAAAGACAGATGGACGGACAGATGCACGCTTCTCCATAATCTAGGCCCGATATAAACTCATTAAAAATGTGCACTTACACAGCAGATTACCCCTGCTCTATTCACCAGCCTATCAGAACACTTAACACTTAAGAGAAAGCACTGCTAGTATTGATACTGTTGCAAATGACTACTGTATCCGTTAAAAAAAATTCTATTGATAATGGACACTCGATATTTTTGACAACCTTATTTATTCCTATGTGCAGCCCTGTGCGTGCATGTGTCACGCAGCCAGTATGTCTATGCAATGAATGAGCTGCGTGTGCACACGTGTTTCTGCAGACATCTGTTGCATGTGGGTGGGAGTCCCATACCTAACCATCATGTGAACTGGTCCCTTGATACAGTCTGACCCATATCCTTATTTAACTGTTTTGGCAGATGGCAGAAGTTTATCTGTATACCTCTGTATCCTGTGCTGGATGCAGTCTGTATACCTCTGTATCCTGTGCTGGATGTAGTCTATACCTCTGTATCCTGTGCTGGATGTAGTCTATACCTTTGTATCCTGTGCTGGATGCAATCTATACCTCTGCATCCTGTGCTGGATGCAATCTATACCTCTGCCTCCTGTTCTGGATACAGTCTGTATACCTCTGTATCCTGTGCTGGATGCAGTCTATACCTCTGTATGCTGTGCTGGATGCAGTCTGTATACCTTTGTATCCTGTGCTGGATGCAGTCTGTATACCTCTGTATCCTGTGCTGGAGGCAGTCTGTATACCTCTGTATCCTGTGCTGGAGGCAGTCTGTATACCTCTGTATCCTGTGCTGGATGCAGTCTATACCTCTGTATCCTGTGCTGGATGCAGTCTATACCTCTGTATCCTGTGCTGGATGCAGTCTATACCTCTGTATGCTGTGCTGGATGCAGTCTGTATACCTCTGTATGCTGTGCTGGATGCAGTCTATACCTCTGTATCCTGTGCTGGATGCAGTCTATACCTCTGTATCCTGTGCTGGATGCAGTCTATACCTCTGTATGCTGTGCTGGATGCAGTCTATACCTCTGTATCCTGTGCTGGATGCAGTCTATACCTCTGTATGCTGTGCTGGATGCAGTCTATACCTCTGTATCCTGTGCTGGATGCAGTCTGTATACCTCTGTACCCTGTGCTGGATGCAGTCTATACCTCTGTATCCTGTGCTGGATGCAGTCTATACCTCTGTATCCTGTGCAGGATGCAGTCTATACCTCTGTATCCTGTGCTGGATGCAGTCTGTATACCTCTGTATCCTGTGCTGGATGCAGTCTATACCTCTGTATCCTGTGCAGGATGCAGTCTATACCTCTGTATCCTGTGCTGGATGCAGTCTATACCTCTGTATCCTGTGCTGGATGCAGTCTATACCTCTGTATCCTGTGCTGGATGCAGTCTATACCTCTGTATCCTGTGCTGGATGCAGTCTATACCTCTGTATTCGGTGCTGGATGCAGTTTTGATATTTGAGCGTAGCCCAGTGGGAAGTGTGTAGGATTAGTAGTGAGGGCCTCTCAGGATAGCTTGTTGTATTCATCTCATCTGCCACTGTGACCTGTGTCGGTCACAAATCACCGTCTGTCAGCCTTTCTGATGGAGTTTGTCTGTCTGTCTTTCATGTATGGGATTGTTTAGCAACTCATTCATTCACATTCATTACAATGAACTGTAATGAACTCTTTATTTCTTTTCCTGTCACAAAAGACTTCCGACTGTTCTTTTTTCCACCAGACATGACTTACAAAGGCCATTCATCAACCATTGGCTCCTCTGCTTGGAAGGAGATGATTGTTGAATGTGTCTGAAGTCTTAATACTTGGAACATCTTGTCATTAGGATCTCTGCCTTTGTGACTCAGTTTGCCTTAGCCTGCGAGCGTCTGTGCTGCCTTGACTTGGAGCGATCTTGCTGTGTTTGCATAATTACTTTCCAAACCAGCAGTTGAAAGTGAAATTGTTTTATGATGTGACCTACATAAGATGCATTTACTGCTGAATCATCAACTACTATGCATATTATGCTTTTTTAGTAGGGATGCACGATAAGACAGATAAATTATTACCGATATGGCCATTTTGCGTTATTATTTATTATTCCAATAATGACATTTTAGCCGATAAATAGCCCCCGATAATACGGCGCCAACTTGGCTTTGTTTTGCATTGGAAGCGGAGCATTGTTGTCGCGTGTTCATGACGTCACAAGCAGTTGGCGAAACAGGGCCGCCTCCAGTGTGGCTGTTGACAGTTTCAAATGATAACAAAACAACGTTATTGCAATTTGCAATACATGTCCCGCAGGGTTTCTGAGATTAGGGGAAAGTCTGAGCTGGCGTTACGCTAAACCAAACGTGGGGAGGATGCAACGGATTTGTTTAGCGTTAACATACAGTCAATATGGCGTTAACGTTAGCTGTTGTGGTGGCTAGCTTAGGGTGACCAGACGTCCCCGATTTTCGGGGACAGTCCCCGATTTCGGTGCTCTGTCCCCGGCTGGAGCTGTCCCCGAAAATGTCCCCGATTTTGGCCACAAAGTCAAATAATAATACTGGCAAGACACTCGATAACAGAGCATTTGCGGCACCACAAAAGCCTGTCATTGTGCACGTTGTGCAAAGTGCTGCCTGTGTGTGACAGAGTAGATCACAGAGTAGATGTCCTCCCTCTGCCCGTGCCGTGGTTTTCCCAGGACCCAGCCGCACGCAACTGAAGCCCCAGGGGTGGCGAACGAGAGGCGGAGTCTGCTTGCTGCTTTTGCTACCGTCCTTGTTTACCGGACCCCATTCAGCGGGTTATCCATCCCAGTTGTTTTGAATAGTTAAAAGTACAGTAAAACTATCTGGTAAGTAAGTGCAGTAACTAACTCAAAACGTTTTTGCAGAGAAGTCAGTAACGTTTTTATGTACACCAAACTCCATTGAAAAAAATGACAATTTTTAACATGCTTGGCGATGGATCATTGTTATCTAGTCATTAGCCTACTGTTTCCTAAATTGGCCTTCAGCCATCAAAACTTTGATAACCCCTGGTTTAAATTAAACACAATAGGTCATATTTATCTCTAGATTACAATTTTAATCATTAAAATTGCCTTTTAGTATTAACATGATTTTTAAAATTATTTTGTCAGCATTTAATATTAAATTAGCAGTTAATATGGTCATGTGGCCATTGAATACTTGAAACTGGTGAGCGACACCCTAAACTCAAGGAAAGTGTTTACTGAGGTAATAAATCACTACTGTAATGTTTTTGTTTTGTGTAAATAAATTATCCACCAGTTGGTGAGGTCAAAGAGAGAAGTTGTCCCTCTCTTCCTGCCACTCTACACAATACACCAGTAGCCTATTTCCCATGAATTACCTAGGCTGTCTAATTTGTGGTAAATTGTGCCAGATAACTAGTAACCATTGTAAACTGCTTCTTTTTCAATTGTTTAAAAATCACAAAGTTCTTCATAGATCTAGCCTCTTACTTTTGCTCTCAAAGTGCACCAGATTTATGCATTTTACTGTAAAATGTACACAATTTTCTAAAAGCCCCCCCTGGGCCCCCCTAGCGGACCAGAAAATGTCCCCGATTTTCATTTGAGAAATCTGGTCACCTTAGGCTAGCTATCCGTGGCGTACCTTGTTCAGCAGGCAGCGGTCCTCAAGCTTGTTGTGATCATCCCCACATTTAAAGCACTTCATACTCCCAAAGCTGGGGCGTAAACTATAGAGAACCTCATGCATTACCCGAAATTAAACGTCCAGGGTTTGTGTCTCCAAAAGCAACTAACGCTAACGTTACATGTAAGCTAATGTGAAGCTAATGTAGCTAGCTGCGGGGCAGTCATGATCTACCAATAATAAGGAAACGAATGCGCACATTTACATAAAAACACACCAGTCAACATCACATAGTGTCTTTTCTTTAATCTAGAGGGAGCATTTTTCAGTAAAAAGTGAAACGACACAGGCTTATAGTGAGGCTTTTCATGCCTGCCCCATCACTTCAATAGAACTGGCCCCAATGCAAAATTCAGACAGCCCATTTAGTTGCCAGTAACATGCCAATAGGAGTCTGAATTACTATGCCTTTTGTGTTTAATCTGCAGACTAAGCAGCTATAGGCTTTCGGTTCTATAAAAGCCTTTATTTTTTGTATTGACTATTGAGTGATACACTTTACTAAAACAATCATATTATATCAGAAGTGTTTGTTTTTTGTTCACAATAGTGATGTCAGATTTGGTTAAGTCAGAGCTATGGTATATTAAATCATCCATCTTTGCTCACTTAAGCTGCTGCCCCCCCCCCATTCCGTATTCACTATTGCACTATAGCACTATAGCTCACTTAATCTTTTGTGTAAACTTTCTGTCGTTGTGAATTGCTGTGCAATTGGGCTTCTTGTTTTTTTTTTACTTACTTCTAAGTATGTTTTTATCTTTATACCTCTTTTAATCTTTGAATACTCCGTTTTTACAGTGAAGTTGATATGAGCGCTGAGTATAAGATTTTCATTGCAGGTGACAGATGTTTGCATTGTTGCCGGTATATGACAATAAACTTGAACTTGAACTTGACATCTGCCCTTTCTTTCTTTCTTTCTTTCTTTCTTTCTTTCTTTCTTTTTTTTTTTTTTTTACCCCAGGTGTGCATAAAATACAGGTTAAGAACTTATTTTTTTAATACAAAAATGTGAAATAATTATCGGTTTATCATATCGGTTACCGGCCAGGAGAAGCATATATTTATCATTATCGTATCGGCTGTAAAAATCCATATTGTGCATCCCTATTTTTTTGTAATATTAACAATGGCTCCTAAACTCCCGTAAAAAAAAGTAATCCCCCCCCCCCCCGTTTTCTCCCCAATTGTACTTGTAGACTAGCACATGCTTCCTCCGACACGGTTGCCAGCTGCTTCTTTTCACCTGACAGCAAAGAGTTTCACTGGCATGACGTAGCGTGTGGGGGATCACGCTAATCCCCCCAGTTCCCCTACCCTCGAACAGGTGCCCCAATCGACCAGAGGCGGCACTAGTGCAGCGACCAGGACATACCTCTAATCCGGCTTCTCACCCGCAAACACGGCCAATTGTGCCTGCATGGGAGCCCCGACCAAGCCGGAGGAGCACGTGGGCTCGAACGTGCAACCCTCGTGTTGGTAGGGAGGGAATCTACTGCTGCAATACTCGGACACCCAAACTCCTGTCAATTAAACTACTGCAGTGGTGAAATGGTTTGTGTTTGGTGAGCTAAAGACTATTTTCCACCCTGGTGGACAATAAAGTTATATTCTATTCTATTCTATTCTATTCTATTCTATTCTATTCTATTCTATTCTATGCTTTGCTTTCATGCTAACCACATTCAATGATGCGAGCGAGCAAAGAGAGAGCAGGAAGCGTAACAGGAGAGAGAGAACAGAAGGAACAGGATATTAAACCACATAGATGTGTGCCAGCCAGATGAACAGACAGGCAGCAGCTCAGAGGCCTTCTTCCCACGATGCACTGGGAGGTGGAAAGCATTCCCACGATGCACTGGGAAGTGGAAAGCCTTCCCACGATGCACTGGGAGGTGGAAAGCCTTCCCACGATGCACTGGGAAGTGGAAAGCCTTCCCATGATGCACTGGGAAGTGGAAAGCCTTCCCACGATGCACTGGGAGGTGGAAAGCCTTCCCACGATGCACTGGGAGGTGGAAAGTTTTCCCATCATGCACGGTTAAAAGCTTTCCCACGATGCACTGGGAGGTGGAAAGCAGTTTATTTGGGGAATTTGGTTGGTGATGAATTTGTTGGCCCTAATGGCAGCTTGTAAATGCAAATGCCTTGACTCCAAGAAGCGACTTGAGTGAAATTTGAACTTGCATCTTCATAAGTTGTAACCAGAACTTTATAGAAAACATATAAAGGGGAAGTGTGCATGTTTCGGCGACAGCTGTGATTGACAGCATGTAATTTGTGGCCGTTCTTTCTCACATACAGTAATTGATTGCAGTTGGAACACACACACACACACACACACACACACACACACACACACACACACACACACACACACACACACTACTATACTTGTGAGAAGTATAACTGCATTGTATTTCTGTTTTAACTGCATTGTATTTCTGTTTTAATCAGTGTTCTATGTTTCGTGATTAACAATTTGGGTTTTTTATTACATATGGGGACCACAATGGAAATAAGCCCTAGGGCTTTATTGTGTTTTTATCCTCGGTGATTTCCTGTGATGTTTGCTATTAACTTATATGTTTGATATTTGGTACTTGTCCACTTCTCCTTGTTCTTTTTATCTTATCACCAAATAAATTCATTCATTCATTCATTCATTCATTCATTCATTCATTCATTCATTCAGAATCTTCAATTATTCCTTCACCCTTGACCCCAAACATTAACACTATAAAAACCCCTTAACCCATTGATACCTGATGCAGCATTTGTGTGTGTATCCCTTTAAGACCGCGAACTGCGTAAGACCACGAACCGTGTCACGCGGTTCGCGGTCTTAAAGGGATACACACACAAATGAGGGATATACTGTACACGCAAATGCTGCATCAGGTATCAATGGGTTAAAGAAGGTAGGATAGACCAAAATGACCTCACTCTGCTCAGAACGTCTCTCAATCCAAAGGTCTAAAACTCAAACTTGTTCTCACAAGGGTAGAAAAACAAACACACACACACACACAAAGGGTTAAAAGGGCTGCCCAGCAGCCTTGCGGCAGAGTGCTATTCCATGTGTGAGAGAGAGGTGGCGCTTGAGTCGGCCGAGAGAGGAGAGGGGGAGAGATGGAGAGAAGGCGAGAAGGAAAGAGGGAGGGGAGAAAGACAGGGAGGAGGGGATAGAGCGAGAAACCATGGGAGCCAGAGGGACCTCTACACACACACACACACACACACACACACACACACAACACACACACACACACACTATTCCTAATACTGACTTGAAGACTGGCATGCTGTACATCGTCAAAGTGTACAGCTTGCATAAATAAACCTACAGACGCATGTATCCAGTGTACACACACACACACACACACACACACACACACACACACACACACACACACACACACACACACACACACACACACACACACACACACACACACACACACACACACACACACACACACACACACACACACACACAGAAACCCATGCACTTTGTTATGCAGGGGCTCCACAAGGGGGCCAGCGTGTATTCCTCTTACAGAGGGGACGGCAGCTTGTGCTCTATAAGCCCAAAGCAAGTAAAGCACATTAGCATGTGTAGCATCTGGTTACAGTCATAACAACAACACTGGAATCAGACAGATAAAGATACAAACCATTGAATATGTGTCTCTCTCCTTGTTAATAGTGATGGTAAAGATACAAACCATTGAATATGTGTCTCTCTCCTTGTTAATAGTGATGGTAAAGATACAAACCATTGAATATGTGTCTCTCTCCTTGTTAATAGTGATGGTAAAGATACAAACCATAGTATGTGTCTCTCTGGAGCGATCAGATACAATATAACATGCCCAAGTCCTCAATCTACATTCATCAGCAGAAAGCAGGGGAGCGGGTGGCGAGGAGACGAGGGAGATTGGAGAGACGTCACATTCCAAATTAGCTATCCTCGACTTGCCAACAGCCTTGTATGGAATTTATTCTGCCTTTTCCTTCTTTACTTTCCCCATGAAGAAATGTGGCTTACTGTTGTGTGTGGATACGTGGCAAAGCCATGCATGTAAACATCATGCTGACTGTAAAGCAAAACTACCTGCCAGTCAGAAGACAGGCTGCACACATTCCCATTATTATTGCAATGAACATGGCTTTCCTACACGTGTTCAAAGTTTTTATTTTTTGGGGGGGGCTTACTGTAACACAGAATCTCATATTCTGAAATGACTTATCAAAGGACAGATTGTAGGAAAAAAGACAATCAGAATCAGAATCAGCTTTATTGGCCAAGTATGTACACATACAAGGAATTGGACTAAATAAATAAATAAATAATGGATAATGGATTTAAATTACTTTTTCACCAAAGGACCTTAGATTTAATTTGGTCCTTTAGTCTGGGGGTCGGTCAACTTTCCTTTGTGACTCCCTGTCCATTCTTGACTGGCCTCTCCCAGGCCAGTGAAAGTGGGAGTGAAAACCCCTGAAGCCTTCAGGTGTCCATCAACATCTCACTGAGAAGACGTCAAAGCCACAGACAGGCTTTAAATGGCATTCCACTTGTTGCCTGTCATACCTTTTATTGGGTCCATTATCTCTGGGCCAACATTTGGTAACTCCTACTCAGGAAGTACTGTTTGTTTTATCATCTATTAAAACCAATTCTCCCGATGGCTCTGAAAGAGCCAATTCAACAAAACCTCAGAGATATTTAGCTTTGACCATGCACAGATTAGGAAATGACAGCACTAATGATAAAACAATAAAGTCTCACTCTGCAAGGCTACTTACTGTTGGCAATTACACTAAGTGATCTTAAGTGGCTTACTTGTTAGTCCTGTAACAAAATCAGTGTACCTCAGACCCAGAACAACAACAAAAAAATCACCACAGGAAGCACTTCCCTTGTTTCCCCTACTTCCTGCGTCGGCTGTTACCATGGCAACACCATTAATCGATGTCTAGACAGGTCGGTATGAGGCAAACCAGCTCACCACTAACAAAACATTGTGTGAACTGCAAAGGAGCGAGATAGAGAGAGAGACAGAGAGAGAGGGCACAGACACAGACACCCAGGGCCATTTAGAGGAATAAATAAGAACGCTTTGGTTGGTGCGTACCTCCTGAGGATGCGAACTGGAGGACCAGGTTTTCCATGCTAAGCAGCAGACGTTACCTAAGCAATCCTACTCCCGTTTTCACTGCCTGTGAATGTCAATGAGCAGAAAGTGAGGCAGACAAAGCCAGTTGAGTCATTAACACATTGACTGCCAGCCGTTTTTTTCTTGCTGTAGATAGCTTCTGCCAGGGTTTTTTTTGAGGATTCTAGGCTCATTTTACAAGAGCCGAGGTTTCTCTTCTGTTACGACTTCGTGAACACCAATCATCTAAAAATAACTAATAGAATGTGTGCTTTCTCTGTCTAAAAGAGTTAGTTTGTAGAGTTAGTAGTTATGTAAGCATTAGCAATTGAATACAGCATGGTTTCAGCATCAGAAAAAATATTTAGAGATAAACGGCTTTTTGTGAAATTCGATAGCACACTCACTTTAACCATTCATTTTTGGCATCAGTAAGACCTACACAATAGTTTTGAACAGTAATTTCCTCCATAACAGCAGTAAACTTCCCTCTGCTCAACTCCTCCCTCCTGTGGGCGTTTTTTTTGGGTGCAGCGCCCTGTCACAAGCACTTTCCTACCTTTGCAAATGCACTTTCTCATACTCTCGACCTCTCAAATAAATTTCTGAATAGAAATTAAATTACTCTAAATTATAGCGAAAAAAAAACAAAAAAGAATGGGTTGAAAATCCCATTCTAAAAGCCTTTTAGAATGGGATTTGTTTCCAATTTGGTGTCGGACTAGGGGGCAGTCCCCGCTTGTCACCATTGCTTTGCTGCTGCTGTGCGGGTGTGTGCCTGTCTGTGCGGCCGCTCTTTGAGGAAGTCTGGTTGGACTCGCTCGCGTCTTGGAGTTTTGGTTGAGGGCTTTGATGAAGCTTTTGCGATTCTGGTCATATTATGCTGCGTGTTTCAAAGTGTGTCCCACCCGCAATCCACTATGCAAATCTGCAATCCCGCACCGCCAGCAATCAGCGCGGAAATGAAAGCGCCTTCGCCAATCCACCTTCATGAGAATGGCTTCAGTCACACTGCTTTTTGCTTGCCTTCCTCCTTCCTTGTCGCCACTTAGTGGGTCGGTGGAATGGGTTGTACACGTTGTACACGTCCAATACCTATATAAGAGATGTAAAAGGCTTAGATGCACAACCTACCGTCAAAAAAAAAAAATCGATTTTTTTGACGAGTACACTCGTCGCTGGCAGTTAACAGCTGGATTGTGTTTGACGAGTACACTCGTCGCTGGCAGTTAAGGTGTTAACAGTAAGGGAGACACGGGGAAAGAACTACTAAATACTCTCCGAGGCCGTGCACTTGGATCTCCGGGAGCATTTTTTCTGATGTCGCTGGACGAACAGTACAGTACATCCAGTGTGCAGCCACTTGAGGCTATGCACACAGTAGTGGACATATCAACTGACACGGCAAGTCGTGTTCTGACAAACACTGTCATCACCTAGCGCTAAAACAACATCTGACGTCTGAGTTGACTCCACTTCCTGCTTTGCCTCTAATTTAACGGCCATAAACCGCACTGTGGGAATTAGTAGCGGGTGGCGATGAGAAATTAGAGGTGATTTCTGCCTCTGATCTCAGTGGGTATTACGCTGCCTCCTCTGATCTCAGTGGGTATTACGCTGCCTCCTCTGATCTCACTGGGTATTACACTGCCTCCTCTGATCTCACTGGGTATTACACTGCCTCCGCTGATCTCACTGGGTATTACACTGCCTCCTCTGATCTCACTGGGTATTACACTGCCTCCATGTGAATGGCGGAGGCTGAGGGCAAGTGCCCTCTATCAGCAAGTGCGCAAACTATCTTTCCGATAGAAAACAATCTATTGTCGTTCACAACATAAGATCCAGCTCCCTATCTATTGGTAAGGGGGTCCCCCAAGGATCCATTTCTGGACCAATACTGTTCACCCTTTACATCAACAATATTTTTTTTCCTATAGAGCATTGTAGCGTACATTTCTACGCGGATGACACAATCCTATATTGTGTCGGGGACACCCCTGCTCAGGCTGTTGAGAGGTTACAAGCCGCATTCAATACTCTACAGCGGTCCTTGTTTGACCTTAAATTGGTCCTAAATTCAAATAAAACTAAATGGATGCTTTTCTCGAGATCTCCTCTTGTCAACGACAGTTTAAGTGTAATTACTTTGCAGAATGACCCAATTGAACGTGTTAATTCATATAAATATCTAGGCATCTGGCTAGATGCCAAACTATCCTTTACCGTGCATATAGATCACCTTGTAAAGAAACTAAGGAGGAAAATAGGTTTCTTGTATAGAAATAGATCTTGTTTTTCATTCTGCACTAGAAGATCGATTGTTCAATCTCTAATATTGTCTGTTTTTGATTATGGAGATATTGTGTACATGCATGCCTCATCAACTGCTTTGAAGTCGCTCGACACTGTGTATCACAGCGCCCTGCGCTTCATAACAGGTGATTGTTTTCTTACTCATCATTGTATTTTGTATGAAAAGGTGAGCTGGCCCTCTCTGACAGCTAGAAGAGAACAGCACTGTCTCTTATTTATTTACAAAGCCTTGATTGGACAGCTTCCACTGTATCTGTCTTCGCTTCTTACTCACATCAACACCAGTTATTGTACACGCTCGCAATCTCACCTCAGGCTGCGTATTCCACGAGTGAGATCCGAACAAAGAAAGACTGCTTTTTCATTTTATGCCCCTAACAAGTGGAATATACTCCAGGACACTCTAAAGCTGGAGAAATTGATCTCTCTGGACTCATTTAGAGTACTCCTCGAGAGCACACTGCACGAGGAATGCACATGTTTTAGTTGATTATCATTTGTTCTTATTGCTCTTATCGTGTCTGTCTGTAACCCCTTGTATATGTTCATTGTAACAGGGCGCTCTTGAAAATGAGAGCTTGCTCTCAAGAGCCTTCCCTGTATAAATAAAGGCAAAAAAAAAAAAAAAAAAAAAAAAAGTGAAGGACGGGAAGCTTTGATGAGAAGGAGGCAAGTCTAGACACAGGAAGATACCATTCCAAGTGGGCACAAACACATACGTGCGCACACACACACACACACACACATACGCGCACACACGCACGCACGCACGCACATCCACGCACACACATGCACGCACACAAGTAGAAGTGGAGGTCCTGCTGGTTAATCTACCGCCAACAATGTGTGTGTGACAAATTTACAAATGCATATATATATAATCCAAAAAGGTTCATAGTGCCTATACTTTACTTAGATTGATAGGGTTTCTTTTACCGTCGAAACATGTCAGGTAGGAACACAAACCTGTGTCTGATATAAAAGAAACCCTATCAATCTAAGCATATATATATATATATATAATATGCTGCAAATATTCCAAAAACACTCAGGGCAGCCATATATTTGTGCAGCTCAAGATAAAAGCAACTAAATTCAGCCATTGCTACTTTTAATTGTCCACATTGCCTTACATGTTGTCTCTTGCCTACATTGTGTTACTACATGTAACACAATTCTAGTTACAGTGTGTACTAACTTCACCATTGAAGCAAAAGAAAAACATCTGTGTGTTTAGGGTTATGGGTATTCTGTCTACCCTGACCCTCCCATTCTGAACTTGTATTTAGTAGGTAATGAAACTGAAGATGGAATCTCCCTTATAAAATTTACAATGAATGATTTTCTTCGTTTCCTGTTTTTAACTAAAATCTTAAATCTTGCTTGTGGTTTTGACACTGTAACCCCAAACACTATGCATGCATCCAACCTGGCTCAGGGTGACTTTGATCCTCCTTTCAAAGCTGCACTACTCGCTGCATCAGCAGGTACTTCAGCAACAACTGGCACCAACATACTGGAATAGACTTAGCTCTTCATCAGAAACAAAAGTGGAACAATTTCCAGAAAGCGGCTGCAGGGAGACAGAAAACAGATGTGTCAAGTTTATGGCATGTAACTTGCCTGGATGCACAGCCAGATTATTGAGTGAAGTTCTCCACTGCAATATATGTTTGTGTATATATATATATATATATATATATATATACATATATATATATACATATATATATATATACATATATACATATATATATATATATATATATATATATATATATATATATATACATATATATATACATATACATATACATATACATATATATATATATATACATATATATATACATATACATATATATATACATATATATATACATATATATATATATATATATATATATATATATATATATATATATATGGTATATATATATATTTAGAACACGGCTCTCTTGAATACTCGATTCTGATTGGTCAATCAACAAGATTCACCGGTCATTATTTCTCGACAACCGACGGCTGCTCTGCCACACCTGGATTAATCAGTTGATAAGAGCATTTTGTCTGCAGACACTACTAATTAGGCCAACCAGTTGCAGCTGTGGTGTCTTGTGTGCCAATTACGAATGAAACCGCTTTGTCGTTGAAAACGCTATTAAAAAATCTATTTGAATAATTATTTTTGTCAGATTACTGAAATAATTTAGTTGTAGGCCATGTTCTAAGCGGGATAATGTATAGTGAGCCGGTGATTACTGGAAATAATGACCTTTATATATATATATTAGGGGTGTCACAATATATCGTCCCACGAAATTTCGCGATAGTAAAACGTCACGATATGTATCGTTGAGATGAAATCTCATATCGTGAAAAAAAAAAAAAAAAAAAAAAAAATCTTTTTTTTTTTTTTTTTTTTTCCCCAAAAGTAGACAAAGAAACGTCTTTGTTTGTTGAAGTTCAATGTGTGGAAAGTAGTTAAGTTGAACAAGTCTCTGAAGAGACACATGAGAAGTTATACAGGAGAGAAACCATTCAATTGAGTTTCTGGCAAAACTGTTTACTTGACAGGAAAAACTGAAGATGCATAAAAAATAGACTAAGAAAAGTCTTGTTGTTTGAGTTTGAAGAAAAACTGAAGATGCATAATGAGAATTTATACTGCTGAGAAACCTTTTAGTTCAAAGTAAATCTAAGTGACGGTGTAACTCATTCTATTTCAAGATAAGCCTTATCTCCAATCTCATGTTTTTTCTAGTTGTTATTGTAATAACAATTTCCCACAACAGCATGTTTTGTATTTGTGCATTTCAAATAAAATACTACTTTTCCAGTCATATATTGTCATTATTCAAGTTTAAAAAAATATTGTTAAAATCGTATCGTATCGTATCGTTATCGTGAACCCAGTATCGTGATACGTATCGTATCGTGAACTGAGTGTATCGTGACACCCCTAATATATATATATATATATATATATATATATATATATATATATACTTGCTTATTCAAAACAACTTGTTCCAGGAATGTTCTTGACTCAAACGTTTTTTTTCTTGATATAATGCAGTGATCTGTCTTATTCTGCCTTGTTTCAAGGCCGGGTGGCAACCCACAGAGCCCGGTCCCTCTACGTACCAGAGCCCTCCCCCCCCCGGTCCCGGCAGAGTAGTTCCGGAGCAGCGGATTGAGGGACCTGACCACCTTCGACCCTTCCTAGAGGGCTGACCGTGGGTAGCTACTGGGACGTAAGTTGGGGCTTGGCCAGCCCCGGCTGGGTCACCTGGGCGAGGGTGTATGATGTTGCGAGACCCGAAACATCCTATGACCCCAGGGTACATCACTGAGGATACGTCCCAGTTGCATCCATGCAATGTTTTTTTCTTTATAGGTTAGCCTGGCTTAGCCAGTGACTCATAGGATAGACTACGTGACAACCAGGAAAGACTAGTGACCACTGGAGAGTCAGTTGACAGCCGGAACAGGGAGAGTCTGGTGCAGCGCACAGGTCCTAGACCTGGTGAGACGAGGGAGCTGGAGCCCGGCCGGGTGGCAACCCACAGAGCCCGGTCCCTCTACGTACCAGAGCCCCCCCCCCCCCAGTCCCGGCAGAGTAGTTCCGGAGCAGCGGATTGAGTGGCCCTGACCACGTGACCACCTTCGACCCTTCCTAGAGGGCTGACCGTGGGTAGCTACTGGGACATAAGTTGGGGCTTGGCCAGCCCCGGCTGGGTCACCTGGGCGAGGGTGTATGATGTTGCGAGACCCGAAACATCCTATGACCCCAGGGTACATCACTGAGGATACGTCCCAGTTGCATCCATGCGATGTTTTTTTCTTTATGACATCACTAATGACATCACAACTGCTCAAGTGCAAACTGCTTGAGTGACATCACTTATGACATCAATAATGACATCACAGTTGCTCAACTGATGACATCACAACTGAGCAATTGTGAGCCATGCCACGCCACAGGCCCTCCAATTATAATAGTAGAGAAGTGACATCATCAGTGATGTCAGTTATGCATACACATTGTGAGACAGTGACATCATCAGTGATGTGATAAATCAGATTTCTTGAGTGATGACATCATCGGTGCACAATTGCCCAACTGGTGGCCAGTTCACCACTATTTTTAGCTGAGACCAGCAGCTCTATCACTCTGTTGGTTGATTGGTCCACAAAAAGAAAATTTGCATATCTGGTTGCAGCTACTGCGAATAGTGCTTGTTTTATTTTTATTTGACATTTATTCTTTAAACAAGCGCAAATTCTCTCTAGACCGAATCAATGTTTGTTTACAATAACGTCCGGGTAGACAACGCCTGTGTCACGTACATACAATTTAACGGGTGCGGAACAACAGATAAATAATGTCTAAAATGCAGGTTTGATGCTTCATACCTCATTAATTAACAACACTTTCACTAACATTAGTTTGGAGACCTAATTTACCTATGGCCACAGAATAAAAACAATTACAGCTTGAGATCACCCAAAACTAGCAGTTAGTCCGACTGGCGGAGAGATGTCCCGTTGGGTAGATTTGGTTTATCAACACAGTACATAAAACTAGAAATACCACATTGCGGTTGTACACCCCCACCAACAAGTCAGCAGTCTACATTCATGTCTGTCCAGACTCATATAAGCACCACGAAGCCCACAGCGCAGTGGTGTGGCCCTTCAGTCTTATGGCATTGCATTCAGTCTTATGCAATGTTTTGGAGTATACTGTACCTCAACAACATGGCTAACGGCTTTCAACATGGAAAATGGTCCAACCCCTACCCCAAAGCCACCCACATCCAACCACCCTTCGAACCCCGACTCTCTACGACCTTCCTATCCCTAGCTATGGCCCCTTTTACCTAGCCCCGCCCCCTTGATGGACCAGATGGACATGCGACCACAGTGACCTTTGTCTAGGGCTGGGTATCAAACTTTGATACTTTTTTGGCACCGAATCAATTGCTTTGATACTATCGAAACATGCCTTGTCATTCTATATCAATTTTCGATACTAAAAGAGATGCATCATTGAGCCTGTAAACAGCACCATGCTTGGACCACGTTCTAATAATGGCTGTCACATAGAGGCAAAACAAATTGAGAAGTGTCATTGAGCCTATAAGTATGCAACATGCTTGCACCACGCTGTTGATTGGCTGTAATGTATCTACATTACAGCCATGGGTATGTCATCAGTGAGACTCCCCCTGTATAAATAAAGGTTAAAAAAAAAAAAAAAAAAAAAAAACATATTGATGACTTCATCCACTATCTGGCTGCCTGGCAAAAATATTGCCAGGCAGCTGGCTGCCAGCCACTGATGATGTCATTTCTCCTCAGGGTTGTGAGTCTTCTTCTTCTTCTGTGGTGTTTTATGGCAAGTTGGGATCCTTTATGCTGCATTACCACCTCCTTCTGGATTCAACCATCCACCATTTCCCTACATTTTGTCCTTCTGGTCCTCTTAGGTCTGAGCCGTCGAACGAGGGAGGTCAACGTGCTGGCACGAGGTCCAGAACATGGAGGTCAAATAGGAGAGCAAGGCGGCTGGAGGGAGGAACATTGAGGAGGGGGCGGACCCCCGAGTCTGGAATTTGTGTAATATTCTGTGAGGGAGCAATGTGTGGCAAAGCATCCAGTCTGTCGGAAAGCCATTAGAAGAAGAAGCTTCCTTCCAACCTTCAGACAGAGCCAGATGTAGGGTGGCAGCCAGCTGCCTGGCAAAAAGTGAACGAAAAAAATAAAATAAAACAATGAAATAGAAACAAAACATTTGTCACCTGAAAGTCCCAGGTCTTCTGCTCTCAAGTAGTCAACAATCTGGCATCAAGAAGTTTCTGAAGGTGATGTAAGCTATTTACAAAGACAGATGGAGATCTCCCAATGAGGTCTGGTGGTTTGGCATTCTTAGTCCAGAACAAAACAAACAAGTCGGAAAGAAATACCATGTTCATCCCCTTCATCTCTCTCTCTCTCTCTCTCTCTCTGAGGGAATGTCCTTATAAGTGACCTAGCGATCTGGGAGTGGGGCGGGGATCGTTTAGCCCCCAAGGTTCTGTCCCTCCACCCACGCAAATCCAGGGTGCTCCTCGGGGAGGGGGTTGTAGTTGGTGTCCTCCTCTGGAGTGTCGAACAGCATCTTTATGATAGAGGGGGTCTTGAGCCACCTGGCACCACCTGGCTGGTTTGGGAACACATCCTCCAAGAAGAAGTACACATGACCAACAGTGATACCTAATAGATCCACAATGATGGAGTTGCCCAGCAACAGAGAGAATCCCATCAGCACCCAGGGCAGGAAGGGCGCCTGGAAGTTCAGCAGGCCGAAGAAGGCCATGCGAACGTTTGGGTTTCGGCGACTCCACACGTACACCAGCATGATAGTGAAGGCTGGGCCCAGGAACACCAAACTCACAAAAGTGCCAAATATAGTTATCAGAAGCCCACCGAAAAGGAACATGAAGACAAAGTCAGCGGTGCGTCCCCTGAAAGAGCCCTCCTCCAGCATACGACAGTATCGGTACAAAAAAATCATATGGAACAGGAAGTTAAAGCCGACTGGGCCAAAAAACAGAAAGTTGGTTATTAGCCGCCATACCTGGTAATTCGTCAGAATCAAATCAGGGTTGAAGTACAGTTGAAAAGGTGTGATGAGCTCTAGTTGCACTGTAGCGGTTGTGAGGACACAGGCAGTGGTATATGCCCTAGTTACAACAGGAATCTGTAAGTACTCCTGCTGTAAAGTCTGGTAAACCATTTTGGATAGACCCAGGTCACCCCAAAAACGATGTCATATAACTGACACTGATGATGTCATGAATCTCATGATGTCACAGCCAGTGATGAGGTCATAAATCCCTGATGATGTCATACAGTTCTAGAAGGCTCGGCGTGCTGGCCAGGTCACCACTATAGTGATGTCATAGAGGCTCCGCTCACACTGTGTGACTGGGAGGTGATGTGTGGGAAGAGGCTCCACCCACAGTGTGATTGACATTGTGAAGGGCTGTGTGCAGTGTGTATTGGGCTTTTATTGTGAAGGGCTGTTTGGAGTGTGTTCGCTATGAACTAACTTGCAACTCAATTGTGATGTCATCAGTGATGTCAGTGATGTCACTTGAGCAATTGTGATGTCATCAGTTATGTCACCAGTGATGTCACTTGAGCAATTGTGATGTCATCAGTGATGTCACCAGTGATGTCACTTGAGAAATTGTGATGTCATCAGTGATGTCATCATCACTACTATAATTGGCCAATAATTACTCTGTTTGTCTGTCCAGAGTAGCAAGGCACGCCGTTGCACCCCGATTGCCTCCAAAATTGGCCAACACTGTTCAGGAGTCTGGCATGAGTTTGGTGCGACTATAAAATAAACAAGTGCAAATTCGCAATAATGAGATAATTGCAGGGATGCACGATATGGATTTTTAGAGCCGATACGATAACCGATAAATATATTCTTCTTGGCCGATAACCGATACGATATAACCGATAATTATAATAATAAAAATAGATATATATTTTTTTTTTAGTTTTTAACCTGTATTTTATGCACACCTGGGGTTAAAAAAGGGTTAGAGTAGATGTATGGATGTAGTGAGCATAGCTCTGACCTAACCAAATCTAACTGACATCACTGTGAACGCAAAACAAAGAAAACTTCTGATATAATATGATTGTTTTAATAAAGTGTATCACTCAATTATAGTCAATACAAAAATAAAGGCTTTTATAGAACGGAAAGCCAAGCTGCTTAGTCTGCAGATAAAACACAATGACAAAAGGCATAGTAATTTAGACTCTTATTGTCATACTGATCTGTTCAAATTTTGCATTGGTTCCAGTTCTCAGTGAATTGTAGCCTGGGCCTAATGAATGGGGCAGACACTATAAACCATCTGTGTCGTTTCACTTTTTACTGAAAAATGCTGCCACCAGATTAAATAAAAGGCACTATCTAATGTTGACTGACTGATGCTTTTTATGTCGCCTAATGTGCGCGACTGCTCCTTTGTTTTCATTATTGGCTCTGTCCCGCAGCTAACGCTAACTAGCGCGGTTAGCTTAATGTTAGCGAGTGTTTTTTTGGAGTTAAATACACAATCCCTGGATGTTTCATTTCGGGTAAAGGGGTTTCCATTAGTTTCTATAAGTTTACGCCAGCACTGTGTATTAAGTGCTTTTGCGGGGCTGTTTGATCACAAGCCACAGACTGTAAATGTCACAGTTTGTCTGCCAAGTGGACGAGCCTGCAGGGTAGGCCCGCTACGACTGAGCTAATGCTAACAAAACTCGCTAACAAAAACAACAAACATCCGCTGCATCATCGCCAGCTTTGGTTTAACGTAATGCCAGCTTAGAGGTTTCCCCTCCTCTCGGAACCTGTGTGGGACATGGATTGCAAATTACAGTAGCTTTCTGATCATTCTGAAACTGAAAAACAGCAACACACTGGCAGCAGCCATGTTTGCGTCGCAGCTGTGATGTCACGAATGTGCGACAACAAAAAGCTCCGCTTCCGAGGCAAAAAAAAAACAGGATTATTATTGGATAATTTATCGGAAAAAGGCCATTATCGGAATAATAAATAATAACGCAAAATGGCCATATCGGCCGATAATTTATCGGTCCGATAATTATCGTGCATCCCTAGATAATTAACTAACCTGCCTTATTTAGTCAAAACCTGTAGTCAGACCCTACCAGTATTTGGGAGCTGCATCTATATGGGACTCGGCTTATTGAAGTTTTACATGTACGTTAGTAATCCTTATCACTGGTCTAAATTAATGCAGCACTTTGAAACTTGCTCATGAACTGAATTATTGTGTATGGCCAAATTGTTTTGATTGATGCCAAAGGTGATGACCTTTGGCATCAACAACATCTTGAGCAAACCCAGGAATACACTTATTTTAACTTTATTAACTTTCTACATTATCTTGTTACCTGAACTCTGCTGGTCTGTCTCCTCTAATCTGAGACTGATCCTCCTGCCTCCATATGGCTCTAAATAGAGCAGTGCAACTATTCTGAAGTGATGGCTGTATAGACTTTTTAAATTACTATTCAGATGAACTCAAAGATAATATGTTTCCGCTTGCCCCGCCCCCCGACAAAATGTCATTAGACTGTGTTGCTTTCTTTTTCCTGTTCAAAGTTCATAGCAGTGTCATGCAAACAATATACAACTGTAGAGCAAAGTCACACACCACTGCTGTAAGAATTAACTAGGGCCTTGATTACTTGGCTTTGGAAGCTGACAGTCGTTATACTTGAAGTGCTTTTTCCCTCAACGCCTCTGAGTCTGTTTTTGTGTGTGAAACCACTTGTTGTACCTTTCCTGTTTTCATTGAATTTTAATGAAACCAAGATGTTCTGTCTGTGACTCAGCTGGAACCAACCCTCGCCTGTTACCAGGGGCGTCATGCAAGCCAACAATCTGAGGGGGCGAACTCCGCCACAGCGCCACCAAAAATTTTTTGGGGGGTTGGAAGCCAGATTTAGAGGAATATCTCATTTTAAATTAACAGACTGAGCAGGTGTAACCATAAGGCAGATTCATGGATTTATGTAAGTTACTGCATAGCACTGTAACCTGACGCTGGTTCTCAGCAAAAAGGGTAACTTATTTTCACATGAATTCCAACCATAACACAATGACAGAATGTATGATAATTCTGGTCATGGGTTTCATTACACTTTCTGTAATAAAACATCTAAAATTGTGACGAGCCTCCCACTCTCCTGGCCCTGTCTTGCAGGAGTCTGGGCCCCGTTCCAATACCCATACTTCCATACTATTTAGTAGGCAAAAAAAGATTTAGTATGTCCCAATACATAGTATGTCAGATGCAGTATGCCAAGAGTACCAGGATGTTGTACTACATCAGCTCCTATTTCGGAGTATGCATCGATGCATGCTGCTTCAGCCAAACTTCCCCACAATCCTTTGCGCAGCAGGAAGTTATGTCTTCTTCTTCTTCTTCTAATGTGTTATGGCGGTTGGCAAACAACTTTTTGTGCATTACCGCCACCTACTGGAGTTACGTCGCACTGACTGAGCTGCGTGTTCATGAATGAGATAATTAACTTTAAGAAAGCCTTGAAATATGTTAAAACCAAACAAGCATGGTGTGTACCAAAACATGCATATCTTGATTCCTGTTTAGATCTCTGACTTAATGTTTTTGCTTTATTTATTTTATTTTGTTTATTTGATTGTCTGTTCCAATTTTGTAAATGTTTAGTCTGAATTTTTTGTATAATGTACTGTTTGTTACTGCCAGACTTTGTTTATTGAATAAAAAAAAAAAAAAAAAAAAAAAAACCTCAAATGTGGCGCTGCGGACGTCGGCGGAAGTGAGCAAGAGGTCGGAGTTCAGGAAGCTCACGTGACGACAGATGTAGTGTGTCCCAATAGTATGTATTTTGCATGCATGCTGCACACTACAATCCATACTTTGTGAGGGCAGCGGCAGTACATACTACAAGAAAGAAGTACAAGTATGGGTATTGGAACGGGGCCCTTGGAGTCAGAAGCCCAATCTCAATGTCCGCACTCACAGACTCATGGACTTTGAGGCGCATGAGGTGTGCGAGGTGGCTGGAGCGGGTATATATACTTGTTTGCAAAATAATCTATTATACTGTCGCTGTTACAATCATTTGCAAACTGAAACAAATAAAAAATATTGTAAACAAAAAATTGAAATCACCTCATTCAATGGAAAGGAATTGCTTCAAAATGTCCCCATTCGATGGGGTGGAGTTGTACAATCTCTACAACCCAGTTTCTCTGGGTTGTAGAGATTACTTGCAAAACCCCATTCAATGGACAGCTCTACAACCCAGTTTCTCTGGGTTGTAGAGATTACTTGCAAAACCCCATTCAATGGATAAACCTGGGGTCTCCGAGGCCTGGGTGGGCCGCAGGACCCTGTGGAGGTCCTGGGGTCGCTTCGGGGGGTCTGCGGGCCGAACGGAAGGTCTGGGGGCCGAACGGAGGGTTCGAGACCCTCAGGGGTCATCTCTGGAGACCCCTCCATGCCTCTCCCATGCCCCATGCCTAATCCTAACCCAGACCCTAACCTCTCCCAGCCCCATGCCTAAACCTAACCTCTCCCACCCGTAACCCTGAACCTAACCTCTCCCACCCCCCATGCCTAACCCTAACCCTAACCCTAACCCACCATGCCTAAACCTAACCTCTCCCACCCCCATGCCTAAACCTAACCTCTCCCACCCCTAACCCTAACCCACCCCCCATGCCTAAACCTAACCTCTCCCACCCCTAACCCTAAACCTAACCTCTCCCACCCCCCATGCCTAAACCTAACCTCTCCCACCCCCATGCCTAAACCTAACCTCTCCCACCCCTAACCCTAACCTCTCCCATCCCCCATGCCTAAACCTAAGGACACAGGGGTCCAAGCAGACCCTCCCCATGCCTGCAGAGGTGGGCAGGGTGGTTGAGAGAAGAGCCAATGGAGAATCCTATCCATTAAATGAGGTTTTGCAAGTAATCTGTACAACCCCTGAATCCTACCCATTAACACGTTAAGTGCCATAGCCGAGATAATTCGTCTTACATAATCCAACGCTTGAGTGCCAGAGCCGAAATAACTCGTCTTACATAAACTTTTTTTTTTTTTGACGGTGGGACATCAATCAACAACTTTTACATCTTCGAGATCACTATTGGAGCAAGAGAATGTGTATAATCTATTTTACCGACCCACTAAGTGTTGACAGTGCTCCCCCAGACGAGCGAAATCAAAGAAAAAACTGCCGCGGGGAGCAAGCCATTCAAGGAAATGGTGAGGCGATTTTACAGTAATCCATTCCACACTTGTCTTGCCCGAGAGCGGCCGCGCAGGCAGCCGCACACAGAGAGCGGAGAGCGATTTGCAAAATAGATTATAGGTGAAACACACTTTGAAACACCTCAGAAAGGCCAGAATCAACATCTGCCCATCGCCCACGCATTCCCCGGCCCATCTTGACTCGCACAAGGAGCGTCCGCACGCAGGCAAGCAGGCAGGCAGGCACGCAGACAGGCAGGCAGGCAGCAGCAACGCGCTTCTGACACGCCCGCTGTAGAGCCAGGAGGAAGGAGGAGAAGACACACGGAGGGAGGAGTTTGAATGAGAGGGGTGTTTCCTGTTGTTATGGAGGAAATTACTGTTCAAAACTATTGTTTAGAATGTCTGACGGTCTTACTGATGCCAAAAATGAATGGTTAAAGTGACTGTTCTGTCGAATTTCACAAAAAGCCATTTATCTCTGAATAAATTTCCAGACGCTGAAACCATGCTGTACTCAACGGCTAATATCTACATAACTACTAACTCTGCAAACTAACTCTTTTAGACAGAGAAAGCACACATTCTATTAGTTATTTTTAGATGATTGGTGTTCATGAATTCTTAACAGAAAATAATCCTCGGCTCTTGTAAAATGAGCCAGAATCCTCAAAAAAAAACCTGGCACAACTTACCTACAGGATGAAAAAATGGCTGGCACTCAATGTGTTAAATGGGGTTTTGCAAGTAATCTCTACAACCCCAGGGAAACTGGGTTGTAGAGATTGTACAACTCCTCTCCATTCGATGGGGGCATATGAATGCAATTCCTTTCCATTGAATGAGGTGATTCATAGTAGATCGGGTGAAATCCCAACCCCACAAAGCTGAGAAACATGGCTGCACTTGTTGTTGGTGTTGTCAGGGTAACGTGAGAGCGCTGTCCCATTCCTCTTTATACCATTTTGAGCCCTTGCAGCCTCTCCCACTCAATCACTTACCAGCTGATGTCAATTAAGTCTGGGAGGGCTCAGGGCTCAGTTCTTAGGGGGGACACTGAGATTGGGCCAGACTGATTGGGTGCACCTGGCCCCGCTGCACTCATTGGGCTTATGAAGACTTTCAGACCATCTATCCCTTTTGTTCCGTTTGTTTGTTTAATGTATTTTGTGTTGTCTAGTTCAAGTTCAAGTTCAAGTAGTTTATTTGTCATATGTATCATACAATGTATAAATACAATGAAATTCTTTATGCTCTGAGCACCCTCAGCCTTACACACACAAGGACATGGTCGCAAAGACCGACAGAAAAAGGGTGTAGACCTACATAACTATGTAGGCTAGACCTACATAACTATGTAGGCTACACGTGATAGACATGTCTGTACACAGTGCGTGTAGACATAACACAAACCACGATACAGTACAATACAATACTGTCTAGTTATTTTCCCTTAGTTTTAGTTAATCAATTATTGTTTTAACTTTTTCTTTGCTGTACTGTATGACTGATTTGTTACATAACATGAGGGGAGTCATACACCAAATTAAAAGAAATAAATTATTAACTGAAACTAAGGGAAAATAACTAGACAACAAAAATTAAAAAATGTAGAAATAAAATATTGGGGGAAAATAGACAACACAAACTACATTAAACAAACAGAACAAAAGGTGCATCGGTGAGGAGGGAGAGAGACTGAATGGTCTGAAGATCTTCTTAAGCCCAATGAGTGCACAGGGCCCAGGTGCACCCAATCAGCCTAATGACCCCAACACCAGGCTCCTGCAAGACAGGGAGAGTGGGAGGCTCGTCACAAAAGTTAAAATTTTATCAAATGGGGACCCTGGCACAAAATCTTATCATATGGGGGTTCTGGTATTTGTGTCAGTTTCGGGGTCCTTGATGTGAAAACGTTTGAGAACCACTGGCATAGCAGACAAGTGTTTTACAACCTTGCCTAGATGGATTGATAGAGGGGAAATAAAATACTTGCAATTTCGGTTAGAGTATCAGGAGTAACCTATTGGTGCACAGCCAGTGAATGAGGACTGTTTACAATGATGTGGTTTGTCTGTGTGACTGTGATTTAAAAAAGGAGGTTCTCATCTTTGAGAGCTAAAGTAATAAAACACAGCAGTTCATCAAAATGATGTCTGTCACTTTTATGAGGTGTGAGTAATTTTCTACCCGCCATGTGAGAATATTGGGAATATGTTTGGCACCACAATGGAAGGTGGAAACACACTGACCACACCTCTCTCTCCATTTGTGCGGTCATCTCTCCCCTCCATTGCAGACTACAGAGAGGACAGACACTGCAAAACCACGCAAACTTGGATGTGATTATGTGAAATATGTGGAAGGAATGGGTGCAGACTCTAGAGTAAACCTACACTGATCCAAGAGCAACTGAATGATCCTTTGGCCTTTTTAGAGCTAAAGTATCCATCCAGATCCAGACAGTCAGACAGAAGTTCTGGATCAACTAACTGGCCTCCTACGCTCTCATTCCCTGCAGTACATTGGCTGCAATATTACCGGTGGGTTGGTTAGAGATTGCCACAACAAAAAAAAGCATTTGATTTCATCGAAATCCAAATGACATTGGAACGACTTCGGCACCTTTGAAAGTTTTGGAGCGTTCCCGGCAGTTTGGAAGGCTGCATGAGAACGCTGGAGAATGGTTTGACCGCATCTCATCCGTTCCATGTGAAGCTGGTCTGCCATTGACCACAGATGAATTAACAAAAGTCTGCAGAGAACAGATGTTGGGCGACACCTACAGCCAGGCCAAGTGGCTCCACCAACTCTCTCTTCGCCTCTCCCTCTTTCCCTCTTGTTTCGCCTCCTTCTGTTCCGCCCTTCCTCTTATGCAGCGTCTCTCTCCTCTCTCTTCTTCACTAGGCTATGTTTTGAGGCGGGCCTTCACATGTGTCTTGCACATTACAGGTGCTCACAAGTTCTCTCCATCTCCCGACGAGTGTTCTCCTGTGGTCCCGTACAAACTGTTCCGAACACCTGAAATGTAATCCCATGGAATAAGAGCGGATCCTGCCAGCTGTGGCTCTGATCCGATTTCCATCCCAACCACTGCTGCATTCCGAGCAATAGGAGAAATATACAATATGCTTCGATAGTTCCGGCCTGATGTCACAGATGGATCAGGAGTTAACAACAAGCATTCCATATTGAATAATAACACGGGAAATGATTAATCTGGCTCCTAAATCAAAATACACAAACGTTATTTCATTCCTCAACAGTGCTATAAAGAACAAACCATGGAATGTGAATGATTGTACAGTACTTGAAGAAGCGCCAAGTAACAAAGACAGGTGACGCATAAAGAACAAATGTGCCACTGTGTGCTTTTATTTGGATTTCTCCAATTCAGTCGCATAACGTTCTGTAACAAGCTTACAGGGCTTCCACGATAGCCTATAGACCAAATCACCGTGACGTCACCATGTAAACAAATTTACTTCCGGGTACCACTTGGGGAAGGCGGCAGGTTTAAATGTGCGTGTTGTCAAATAAATGCTGTCAAACCCTCTCGTTGTTTTCGGCCGACTACTTTCAATTTAAATGGTTAAACGGTTGGTAAACATGCTTGTCCGACGTATCTAGCCTTTCTTCTGTGTTTGTTTTATGTAGTGTTAGCTAGCTAATAACGTTTGTTTGTCTGTCAAACTCGCTGTTTTTTTGCAGACTCGTTAACGTTTACAGACAGAGCTACTGACGCCACGTTAATTTAATTTAGCTTCAAGTCTACTCTGGTCTGGTCCAACAGGTAAATTAGCTAGTCTGGTCTCCACTAACGTTAGTGAAAGTGTTGTTATGAATGATATTAAACAACAACACAACACGGACGAACCATTTTTGTCTTCTTTGTCTGTTTTTGTCTTCAACACGTCAGTTTGTGCCGTCCACCGCCATTATAATGTGTGGACCTCAGGGGTACCCGGAAGTAAGTGTAAACATCCCCGCTGATTTGGTCTATAGAGCTCAACAGTCACGTGACATTTCTTGCCTCGGAAATGAGTTTGGTATTTTCATTTGACCTACTTCGTGAGTGACCATAAAACATTTCACTTGGAGCAAAGACAAACTATAAAGACGGGGTGAAAAAAATCTAAAATTAGTTTTTCCCCCCAATGTTATTATTTATTTTTACTCCAACTGAAATGTTTTACGGTCACTCATGATTCAGTAGGTAACGGGTTGGCTTGGTTCCAGCCTTAAAACTCATTATATAAGGGTTTTTCGAAATGTCTATGGAGAAAATGACTGGGAAACTCACTTCCGGGGCAAAAGATGTCACGTGACTGTTCAGCTCTATACTCTATTCACCTTATTCTTTGCCCATACAAGGACGCTTCTGCATGACGTCATTTTGTAATCGTCTTTCCAGTTTTAGACACGGAAGTAGATTACCTACTGTAGTAATTTTTCGACTTGCCAAAAAGCTGTTTTCAAGCAAAAAACAAAACAAACTGTTTTAAAGTTTTAATATTTTTCGGGTGAGAACGTAACATATATGTGACCAGTTTATCAGAATAACGCCTATTTGGAAATATTTAACGAGCAGCGAGGACTGGGCTGTGCTGAATACTCTAACTTAAAAAGTCAGACAGCTACAAAGGGAAGTTGGACTGCTACTCCCTGGCAGGCAAAATGCTAAATGTGGATGGAGCAGGGGAGCAGTAAACCTTTCTCTGTGTAAAAACAGTGCCATCTGTCTGTCTGGCTGGCGAGTGGCGACGGGCCCCAGTGTAAACAAAGGAAGTGTTTTGGTCAAGCTGTCTAGCAGGCGCTCTGTTCAGTTCGGACTGTCACCAGTGCTTAAGACTCGTCTGGCCTAAATTCGCCGTGAAAGAAAGACGGTTGACCTTACATTCACCAAAAGCACTGGCACATTATGCTGTGCTAGCCAGCGCAGGGTGTGGACTCCATGATAGCTTATGAATGGACATGTCTGAACAAGAGACAGGAAAATAAACATCAAGTAAGAATGTCAAACGTTGAGAGATGGCTCAGGCCCAGAAAGGTCAGGAACTGCTGATAAAAATGTAGAAAGATAGTCCTTGCCAAGCCAATTTAAAAACGGGGGGAAAGAATCCATTTGAATTTGCTGCTTGCTTTATATTTAGATGATATCAGCTGATTTGTTCAGTTCTCACACTTTTATAGCGCAATCCAAGAGCAAGAGACAATTAGACAGACAGGTCTTGGATTCCCATGTTGCTGTATAACGCTTCAAGATGTTTGGTCAAACTTTTTTCCAGTGGATCACTGGGATTTCAGCCCTGTGAAGCAAACGCCCCGCCAAGTCAGTGATAATATCATAGGGCTTTAGCAATAACCAGGCAGGGACGCTCAGTCGTCGCACACACGTTGGACGCCAAATTCAAGGATTCGGTCCTTGAAAACAGGAAAGCTACAACCAAAGAAACTGAAGCCGTTGACAAAAGGCTTCAATACAAATGTGCAAATACGCATACCTCCACCAACCATGGATGTATTGTCACCAACGCTATGCAATTGTTAAGATATGCCACTTCCCCAAAAGTTAAAGTCCGCATGAAATGGGTCTGACAGGGTCTGTGTGACGTATTCGACTGAAAACAAACACTGCTCTGACTGAAACAGGGTAGAGAGGCGGGACGTGGAGAAGTTTGATTTCATCATTGGAAAATGGGCATTGAAAGTGGAGTTGACGTTGGCCAATCCTGGGGCTTGTATCAGAATCAGAATCACTTTTATTGCCACAGTATGCAAGTTACATACGAGGAATTTGTCTTAGTGTCTGTACATCAATATACAGGGATAAGAAGTAGGAAGATAACTAACAACAATCGCAAGGTTGCAAGTGCAATCAAATCAAATCAAATCGAGTCAATATATACAATATGTACATGAGTGGTGAAGTGTTCTGTGGATGATAAATATGAATTTACGCTGGATTTACATGAATTTACAGTCAGAGTTAGATAAGAGTTTACATTGAATGTACATGAAATTTACAGGCTAAGTTAAAGGCGTGTTCTGTCCCCAAATTGGGTAGGATCCAGCGTGTTCTGCCCCCAATCGAGTGGGATTCATTGAGGACTGGGCAGCTGGTTGCCTCTGTGTAGACTGCTGTTTCCAAGCTGAAGCAGAGTGCTGGCTGCTGGCTTGAAGTGCCCGATGAGCCGCGGTAAATAACGATATTCCTGGAATGCGAGTGTAACGAGCCAGTTACATGTCCTTTGCATTCTACATTAAATGAAGACTTACCATTAGTTTTATTTTGTATGTTGCATACTTATTGGCCAAGTATATTAACATTTATGTGCTAGAAAAGCCTTCCCATGTAGGCACTAGGCAGCCATCTTGCCTGCTCAGAATTTTTTCTGAGCCATGAAGATTGATTGACACCTGTCATGTGGTGATATGATTGGTTGAAATGGGATAGAAATTTGATAGTACTGATGTCAGCAAACTGTAGATGACTTTGAATGAATGAACTTTTGATGTGAAAAAGTGTGGAAAAACTCAAGACATTGGATTTTTGTGATTCTTTTTGCTTACATTGTTAAATAGGTGCACTGAACAAACAGGGATGTGATCTAAAACAGAAACAAGCCTAGGTTGAAACCTAGCATATGGCCGGCGTGGGAAAGCGTTGATGAGCCTGTTGTCAGTCGGTTAGAAATTGTACCAGCCATGCACCTTTGTTTACCAGGCAGGCATATTTTGTTACCCCACTTTTGTGTGTCTATCTAACAACTAATTAAAGGAGAATTTTGGTTTTTTTTAACCTGCAGCCCTCTCCTCACATTAATTATGATCTGACGACTCACCCAGTGCTCTCCGCAGCGTTTTTGTCGTCCTAGGCGTTGTTTTGAGATCAATAGCGTCCAAGCCACTCCTAGAATGGAGCTCCGTGAGGGCCAAGTGGCAGCATGCTTTTCCTCCATTTAAATAGACAGTTTTATTCCCGTTTTCGACGCATATCGTCATAAACTGTTCCCTAAGGAACGATCAGACTGCATTTCTCCCCCTCGCTCTTTTCACTAGTTACAGGCAGCCCATTTTTGCCTGTCGGGTCAGTGAGAGACACAACTCTCGTCTGGAAAGTCTCGCGGGAGCTCCATTCTAGGAGTGGCTTGGACGCTATTGATCTCAAAACAACGCCTAGGATGACAAAAACGCTGCGGAGAGCATTGGGTGAGTCGTCAGATCATAACTAATGTGAGGAGAGGGCTGCAGGTTAAAAAAAAACTAAATTCTCCTTTAATGGTCAATGGGGGGAGGGGGGTGTTTACTATGATGAAACATGTGAAAATGTAAAAGACTGAAACTCAATTGCTCTAAAAATGGCCTACTACAACCAATAAAATGTGATGGATAACGTTCGTTAAGGGCTGCCTGAGGCTCTAACTCGTGTAGCGCCACAACACGCTGAATCCCACTCGATTTGGGGGAGGAACACGCCAGGATTGGCCAAAACCAAATCGGCTTGTAAATCCGTGATAGAATCCGTGACAGAATGAGAGGACAATGCCAAATAACGAGGCCGTCAGTCATTTTTCATTTTAGGTCGACTTTAATAATTTCCTTCCGGTCACAAGCTCGCTTCTCTCACCTTCTCACTCTTCCTGACCCCATGACCAAATTAAAATATATATATATTTTCCACAAAGTTTCATGCAAATCCATTCATAAAGTTTTGAGTTATACTGCTAACTGACAGACAGACAATCAGACGGAACAGGGCAGGCAAAAACATAACTATGTAACTATGTAATATACACTGATTGCACTAAATATTAGTGGTGCTTACTCTTTTCATGAAGTACACTGATGAGGTGAATCCAGGTATTGTAAAAGCCATTATCTCTTATTGATTTCACTTATTAAATCAACTAATCACAAAAGAGGACTTGGAAGGTCCCACCAAATAAATAATTTTCATGTTTTCATTGAATTCTTAATTTACAACAGTCT
Source organism: Poromitra crassiceps (assembly GCF_964638095.1). Classification (NCBI taxonomy): domain Eukaryota; kingdom Metazoa; phylum Chordata; class Actinopteri; order Beryciformes; family Melamphaidae; genus Poromitra; species Poromitra crassiceps. The sequence goes on from NC_139624.1 coordinate 53,081,846, forward strand.
AATACAGAAAAATGTGTTCATTCACCAGCCTCCCACTGTGCTTCACAGAATCACGTCTCCAAATGGATAATGAATGGATAGATATTTACAGTACTGTTATTGTAGTTACTGTATGTTGTTCCAAGAACATTTTGCTCCGGTTTCATTGACAACTTGCTTACAATCCATGTCTCCTACTCTCAAAACCTGTGCTGCTGGGGATATTTTATGTAATATTTGTGCTATGGTGAATAATACTTGAGTTATCTGACATTTTACGGAACAGCCATCTGGCCTTTCACTAAAACCTCTTCAGTGACTAAAAACGACTTGTCTCTGTTGGATTAGTACATTCCTCAAATATTGCTTAATATATTTCCTGCTCTTTACGGTATGTGTGTGTGCGTGATGTCAAACATCTGTTTATCTAGTTATTTGGCAGTTGTGCTTCCCCTAAAGTAACAGAGCTGGCTGACTAGTGTTTATTTGGAATAATAAGGATCTCCCTTTACTCTGTTTTTATATTCGGTGCTATTAGCAAAGGGGTTATAAATAAAACGTCCATGGTGACCTCGGAATTCTCTCGCCTCTTACTAGCCTCATTCTCTCTCTCTCTCTCTCTCTCCCTCTCTCTCTCTTTGCTTTCATATAATCACATTAGCACTCTTTACATACATAAACACTCTCTCGGACTCAAGCTCTCTCCCTCTCTGACACACACACACACACACACACACACATGCACACACAGACACAGACGCAGACACACGCACAAACACACACATAGGGCTCTATTCTCCCACAGGCCATCGGCGCTATTACGGGCCTTAACCGCAAAAAAACGTGCCTTGCGCCTGTTTCGGCAAGATAGCAATATAGTCTGGTCAGTTTGGGGCAAAAATGGGGTCAAGGCTGCAAATTATGATTAACATTTGAGCCAATGTTTTTCTGTTTATTTATGGTCCAATAAAGAAAAAAATGCAAGGAGCCCAAAAATTTAGGTAGGCGAAGTGTCTGAAACGGCCACACCCACTTTTTGCACGCGACATTCTGTATCTCAGCTCCTGAAGGTCGTACAGAGTTGACTTTGGGCTCAAAAGATGCAGAAATTACACATTTATATTAGTGTTATGAAGAAACATATGGCCTAAAACCTTTACTTTTGGGGATATTCAAGAAAAACCCTTTTTATCACTGAATTGATCAGTACCCAAGCCACTTCAGCCAAATCTGCTCATGAAGGCCGTGCAGTTTGTTTGGGACAAAGTTCTAGATCTACTCATGGGGCATAGTAGTGTTTAAGTTGAGGCTTAGTTAGAAGACAAGGACCCCAACAACCACCTAAGAAACAGAGCTAACCATGTGAAGCCCAAAAAAACTTTATTTGAACATATCACACATCCCATCACACAGGATTCAAACACTTGCTTAGGCACTTGCAATAAATTAGACATTTCATCCCCCTCGCAGCACAAGAACATGAGGTGCATTTATTAGTTCTGCAGCTACACACCCCTGTTACCCGAGACAATGTGTCTCCTGCGGAAACTGTGCTCCACCTGACGAAGAGTTCCTCCACATCGGTAGTCCATCCCCATTCAACAACCGGGGGACAAGGGAGTTGTCGAAGGCTGTTCCCCCACAGCCATCCTGCCTGGAATGCAGCTCTCAACAGATGCTGTAGAAGTGCATCCTTACTTGGGGGCAGGTCTCGCAGCTCATCTTTAACCGAGTGCTTGAACAGCTGGAATCTGAGTCCATCTATACTTGCACAGTCGTACAGTCCAGCCTTGTTGTACCAGCTCATTACCCAGGGCTCAATAACTTCCATGCTGTTCTTAACTGTCTCGATATCAGGGCAGCAACTTAGTCCTCTCAATGCAGCAGTGAGCTCTGTCAACTTACTGTGGTTCATCCAGGCTTTGAATTGAGCATTCTTTGAGTGGCCAAAGAAGGCACTCACAGAATCACAGCCACTGAAAGAATGGAACACAGGCATGGCATCAGCCACATCTCCACCAAGCTTCTTGTGTGCTTCTGTGATTGAGTAGAACTTGCGTTTGTCCGGAACGGCAAAGTCGACGATAAGTTGCAAGTCACAACATACTGACAGGAACTTTGTAGTGAACCCTAGCAGGATGACAACTACATCAGAGTCGACTGTTCGAACTGTAACTGACTTGATCCCCTTGTTTAGCATGTCCATCACATGGACAACGATGCGGTTGTCAGCCTCCTCAAGCATTTCTATGTGGTCATAAAGCTGGATCTCAAAATCTTCGCCAAAGTTTGCAAGGATCTTCCTGTCGTAGGTAATGCAGAATTCCTTGCTCCAGTTCCATGCCTGTTCCTTAGCAATCTTGGCGAACATTAAGTTCAGGGCTACCTTGTTGTCTTGATTAGACAGAAAAGCTTCAAAGAATTGCTTAGATTCGGGCACGGTGTCATTCTCGCTAAAGGCCATCTGTGAACTACCTGCTGACCCACGATTCTTCCTAGTCGCAGTCTTAATGCTCATAGTCTGGTAGAGGTCAGCCACAATGTCAATACGATTGGCTCCCTTCTCATGACCAATCTTGGCAATGCTGTTCAACACCTTGATGACAAAGTCCCGAAATGTCATGCCTTTGGTGAGAGACTTTGCCAGGATTCGTACTTGCACGATAGATCTATCACAAGTCCTTCTGAGGCTGTAGATTGAACTTGTACTCCGATGTCCTTCAGGATTTGAGACTTTTGGCTGTGATAAATGTCTCCATCCTTTGTTGACAGGGCTTCTGGTAAACCTGTATTTGAAATGAATAGTTTAACCAAAATTAAATTAGTACTCTCAAATCAATTCACTTATAAAATGAATATTGAATAACTTTGAAATTATATCAACTAGATTTACCCGTGAATTCACCACCAAAGAGCCTCCTTGTCTCTTCTTCTCTCGATCTGCAGGCCTCCTTCAGCTTTGCAAAGGTTCCTTTAGGTGGCTTTATTGCAGGGCTTGCAAGCTGGACTTTTGCACCTGAACTTGGAAGTTTCAGGGCATTTCGTGAGATGTTCGCATGGACATCCTTCTGAGCATATACAAATCGCTCCTGCACAAACTGGTCATGCTGTGTTTTTCCAACTCATTTTTTTTCCAACTCATGATCCGAGATCATCTGATCAGGGAAAATCAGAACACTGTTTTTTTTGTTTTGTTTTGCACAAGTTAAACACCTTGATAACAGAAATGTTTCACTGCAGTATGGCATCATACATCCATCAGATCCAGATCCAATGTTAAACAATAATCTTTTCTGCATAGATACAAAAGACAGCCCAACAACAGATTGTCCATATAACATTAAAAGTGCAGTTACAAAGGACAACCAAACATTTCCACACAAACCCCCTTTTCGTAGCAATGGCCCACTATCTAACCACTGCACAGAAAAAAGGTTATGAATATGAGCTAAGGTGGAGGTAATGTTACTATGAGGTAAACCTTCAGAGATAAAATAACAGTCTCTTACCATCCATCTACAAGGTCAGGAACAAACTCACTGAAGGCCAGAAGACACATGAATATCATATGTTGTCAAATGTTTTCAGCATGTATGCTAGCTTTACAGAAACATATGCACTTCTGCATCTTCATTACCTGTGGAGTTAATCAGTTGAAATACAAACAGTGCCAATTTGTCATTGTGGTCAGAGGCGGAATTACATTTCTAGTGATAAGACCATCATGCATCATGTGAAAACGAGTTTTTCACAAATAACTGAAAAAGTAATGGTTTTAGAGTATATGTTTGTTAATAACTCTAATATAAATGTGGTGTTTCCGCATCTTTTGAGCCCAAGATCAGCTCTCTGTGACTTTCACGAGCCGAGATACAAAATTCCAGGTCTAAAAACTGGGCGTGGCCGTTTCAGGGACTTCGCCTAGCTAATTTTTTGGGCTCCTTGCATTTTTTTGTTTATTAGGCCCTAAATGAACAGAAAAACATTGGCTCAAATGTTAATCATTTTTTGCAGCCATTTTGCCTAAACTGACCAGACTAATAGGCTTTAGGCTGCCAAATGCGCTTTAGGCCGAATGGGCGTGGCGCAGTCCCAAAGTGGGCGTGTCGGCGCTAAATACCAGCCTAGTGATATCTTGGGACCTGGCGTACATTTAGCGCTTTGCGCTTTTGAAAAGCAGGCCTATTCTGTGCCTTCACTGCCTCTTCTCTGTCACCCTTCTCTCTCTCTCTCTCTGAGTTCCCAGCATGCATTGTGTTTCTCCATTTCGCTACTAAATAGCTACCAAATGAGCCAAAATAGATATAAAAGGTAGTTCTAAATGAATGTGTAATGGTAACACAGCCTGCCATTGTCAACATTTCAATATTGGACCAAATAAAACATCGAAATGAAAACACCACCCTATGTGAAACATATATGTCCTCCTGGGCCTATATATACCCCTTGTCGAGTTAACGTGATTTAGAGAAGTAACAGCGGAACGCGCTTCGGAACGCGCTTCTAATGGCATCTGCTATACTGTGATGTCCCTCCAATAACTTGGCCCTATTTCACATTTAGTTTTACAATAAAAACACATTTATGCAATGACTTGACATAATGTAGGCTATATTTATGTGCATCATCCTTCCTGCAGCAGGCGAGAGAAAATGATATCTTTCTGGACAAACTTTCACCAATCTAATAGGCTATATTTTTCTAGCTGATGCATAGAACATTATTTTCACTTTGATATTGCTATAGTGTAGCGTATTTACATGCTTGCAGTATTTAAACTGCAGTTAGATTGGTTTGAGAAGCATCATAATATGGAATAATAGCCGATATATGGAGACAGACGGGATGAAGGGAGGTGGGGGGGGGGGGGATCAGAGGCTTGGGTTTCCTCTGGTTTTGCGGGACCAGTGGAATTGGAGCTAAAAAGGCAAGCGTGCCATTCGTTTATTGCACTTATCCAATGAGCATGACAGTGCATAATTTTACGCCTAAAAGGCGTGGTTGTAATGCTTTGGGCTGCATCTAGCGCCAGCACAACGATATCAAGTGCGCCTGTCCACGCCCACTGCTTTGATCTGCGCCTGCCGCTCGGCCTAGAAACTGCGCCGATGCAACGATAGGGCCCATATACTGTACACATACACAGTGACACAAACCAGTCCTTGTTAGAGATGAGTCACTCTGCCAGTGTGAGCTGATGGTGCCATCCGCGGTTGGCTGGTGCCATGGCGGGGTTCGGCTGGTATCATGGCGGGGTTCGTCTGGTGCTATGCGGGGTTCGTCTGGTGCCATGGCGGGGTTCGTCTGGTGCTATGCAGGGTTCGGCTGGTGCCATGGCGGGGTTCGTCTGGTGCTATGCGGGGTTCGGCTGGTGCCATGGCGGGGTTCGGCTGGTATCATGGCGGGGTTCGTCTGGTGCTATGCGGGGTTCGGCTGGTATCATGGCGGGGTTCGTCTGGTGCTATGCGGGGTTCGGCTGGTATAATGGCGGGGTTCGTCTGGTGCTATGCGGGGTTTGGCTGGTGCCATGGCGGGGTTCAGCTGGTGTTATGCGGGGTTCGGCTGGTGGGCTGGTGCCATGGCGGGGTTTGGCTGGTGCCATGGTGGGGTTTGGCTGGTGCCAATGGTGGTGGTAATGTGTTTCCCGTTCGGCCAGACGAGCCAAATGACACCCGAGAGCCTCAGCTGGCCTGGTGAAGACATCACCCGCTTTACAGCCAGTCTGGCTTTTTCCTCTAAGCTCTCTAATCTTCTCCCTATTTTCCAAAGGGGCATACATCTAGCAGAGCTCAACTATGCATTCCCAAAAATGTCACAGTGATGCAGTGAAAGTGTAAATTTAACATGAAATTGCTGTCATCCATCGCTTGGATATGCGAGGAACCGCCTTCTCAAAATCATTGATCAACATTCAGAGAAGAAACCGCTGTATGAGGCTCTGTGAGCACGGAGATGTAATACAGATTGACATATTCCTTTACCATGCCTGCTTATGTCCCACAGAGGGTATATTACATGGTGCACTGCAAAACACACCAGGGATACCGTAAATAATTTCACAATATCATATTTCCATATTTATTCAGGGCCAAATCTGACCCAAGCCAAGCTCTGAATAATAAATGCCACACAAGCATATATTGCAATAACAATCTTTTGAAACCTATCAAATTTATGCAACATCATCAGATGATAGCTATAAACACAATCGACAGATTCACCCCATCTTGAAAAACTGACAGGACCCTTTAGTGTAACTAGATTGCTGAAGGATCTGGGCATTCAGTTTGACTTGGACCGATATCTGAATGTTGTTGGATGAAAACCACGTCCATCTTTCAGGGAAGGGAGAAAGTAACATGTTCTCATTGATGCACATGTGTTTTTGAAAAGGCCAAGGGTCATAAAACTCACTCAACAAATAAATGATCATGTAAGCTTTCAATCCATGTTAGAAAGAGAGAGAGGCTGATGTTGCGGTTCCGTGGTTTTTTACCACAGCAGCAGTGATGTGATCTTTCTCCCGATGCATGTCAAGCCTGGTCATGATTAGTCTTGGCTAGGTGGATTCCACAAGTGCACAAAACGCTGACTAGGCACTACCTTTGCCTATGCACACTGTCATGGTGGATTAATAAAACTTATGATAGATGCCCTCATTTGAGTTTGCTGCATTATTAGCAATCGTGTCTGCTTTGCTGACACTGAGAAAAATAACTGGTTGAATATAGAAACTTGCTGCACTAACACCAGAGATGGGGACTTGGACTTGCGACTCGAGTCACACTTAGCCTTTGTTCACACCATAGGCAGAACAGAAGCTTGAGGCAGGCTCAAGCTGAACTGACACTTAACTGGTCACACCAGGAGCAGTCTTGTTTCCTCAGCGCCTTGCTCGGCATGCCTTGAACCCGCCCACAACTCCCATTGAATTCATGCCTGGTAGCTTCAAGCTTCACGCGTCACACTTGGAAAATAGGAATGAACCCTGAACGATTGCTGGAGCAAGGCGTGAGCGTGGCTTCAGCATGACACGCGTGCGCGTGGTGTGAACGGACTCGCCTGTTAACAAGGATGCCTAAATTAAACTTGTGGGTTCAGCGTAGGTTGAGCGTAGGTTGAGCTTAGGTTGAGTGTTGCTTCGGCGTATGGTGTGAACGGCCACTTAGTCGCACACACATACTGTACCACTTTCAGACAGACACGGTTCTGGTTCTGGCTCTGGTTCCGTTCTGGAGTCTCAGAACCTTGGTGCTTTCTGACGAACCAGCCCGCGTTCACACCAGTTTAAGCGGAACCAAAGTGGGAGGACATTATTCGGTAGTCCTTCTTCAGTTTTTTAAGTTTATTAATTATTTGGTCTAGCGTTCAAGTTCAAGTTTGGCCATCTCTCCCGCAAGTTCGGCATACAACTTGTTCTTTCTTGTACTGCTTTCTAGCTTTTCTTGAAATTTGGTAGATGCCCAAATCGCCACTAAACATTTGGTTTCCTCAGCAGACCACTGCAAATTATTTTTCTCCATGTTGTCACTGCCTTCTTCTCATTCCTGCTCGTTTTCACAGCCTAGAATAAGACACGCCCACTGATGATGTCACGGTTCCCAAGGAAAAACCAACTATCTTTTGGTTCCGCTGAGAACCAACTTTTCAGGTTCCGAACCAATAATTTTTTCGGTTTGAACGCGCCGACCGGTTCAAATTTGCGTTCGGGAACCGGAACCGGCATGGAGCCCTGCCGGTGTGAAAGCCCTAACAGTGACTTGAGACTTGACTTGAGCCTCGTCCTCAAAAGACTTGAGACAAAATGTTCCTATATTTTCTCCCATTGTTGGGATGAAACCCAATTAATGCAGCAACAAAACGTGATTACGCTGACATTTATTTTACTAAAAGCCTTCATCAAGTGTGTGTGGGGGCAAAAACATATGGCAATACAATAAAAAGCAATTTGATGCGTTCACTGCTTACGAAACCTCTGTGTGATGCTTAGATATTTGAAATCGCCTTCACTTTTGCCATCCCCCCCCCCCTCTCGTCTCCATAGATTTCGCCAGAGAGTGAGCTGCAGTCAATGGACATCTTTTGGTCACACAGCAATTTCACAATACTTACAGTACTGAACTCCACAGTTTAACGGCCACTACAGGCACTCAGGCTCAGCTGAGGAAGAATTGACACAACAGGCATCTGATAATAGGTAATAGCAGGGAGAGCACAAACTAATATTTATCCCGTGCGGAATTGATATCCCCAAAGCCCACAGGATGTTGAGCCTCATCCTCCACCATGACTGTTGCGACATCCACCAGCCGCCCACTCTGCTCTTTCTCAACAGGAACTGAAGCTGTGATTCTCTGCTTGAGCTATTTGACCCTGGCTGGAGTTATTACTAAGATGGACAACTCTATCCTGTCTGGTGCACAATATTGGTTAGTTCTGGTACTTAAAATGATCATCTCAATGACTTTCATGTAAATCAATGTCTGTTAAGTCACTATCTGATAGAGCATAATGGCCCCTTGATGGAAGCCTTTGCATTTTCAGTATTGCAGCATTTATGAACTTGGTGTCTGTGGTGACACAGGGTAGGCGGAGCTAACACAATAGACTCACTCTAGGTTCCTAACAACTCTTGTGTGAAGTAGGATAACAAGCGACTTTTTTCCGGTCTCTGCTAGCATTACGCATGGTTTACGCATGGTTACTATGGCCAAACATACTGACTAATGTCGCATTATGCAACACTGTTGGGATCTCACCTGCAATAACCACTCATCGCCATAGGTGTAACCCAAGAGAACAAAACTGAGATCTTAGAGATGATCACTTTAAGTTCACACCACAAAGATCATGTGTTCTGCCTCAATGATACAAATAAATCACACCCAGGTGTTGAAGTAAGTGGTGCAGGTCGGATCCTTCTCCACACACACACACACACACACACACACCCTCTGGCACCACCGTGTTATCTCGCAATCGCAAGACTGTCAATGAGGAAGTGAATTTTCCATCAATTTCCAGATGTTTCTTAAACTGTGTGTGCATGTGTGTTTCGGGTTATCCGGCTTTGCCGCAATTGACTTCGACTCTGTCTCTCTCTCTCTGCGGTCGGGGGAGGGGCCTAGGCTACAGATCTCATATGCTCATACCGATCACATCCTGTGATCTGACGGACACACGAAGTCACTTATAGAAGCAGATGCGGCGCTTAAAAATGTTGATTATGAAACACTTTGCAAGTTCTATAGACTATACTGTAGCTCATATAGAATTTATTTAACCTGCATTGTGCAGTATACCCGCTGTAGGTGGGGATTGAACTCAGAGCCTCTGGCATGGGAGGCAGACGCTCTAGCAAGGAGGCTAAAGCCCAAGAGCTAGGGCATCTCTGGAGGTCTCGGGGAGTGAGCTTTACTCACTGCATAGCACTACCCGCTGGCTATCGTTGGATTTACACTCTTCTATTGTTCAATGTTTTAAATGAATAACAATAAACTTGCCTTCTTATTTGATTATAATTGCTGGCGCCCAGTAAATCTGTAGAAAAAGTAGACTATAGGGCAATTGGCAGGCGAAGGGTCCGGGTCATCTGTCACTGTAATTGGCCCACAGTGTGAATGGTACATTTCGTTCCTGTTTCCATGGCATCTAATTGTAAGATTGAGGGAAAATGCAGATACGTCTCTGAAAGCTCTTTCTGTTTCAGAGTTTGGCAGTTGCCATATCATACTTTTGTTATAATCTTCGAAATGGCTGTGGGAGCGCTCCTATAGCGTAGCTGTTTGGCTCGCTCGCCTCCGCCCAGCAAATCAGAAACAGACGGAACAGTAAAATCCCACCAAACACATTCAGATCCATGCAAGGGATTAATGAAGTCTTTCAAATGCTCAGTGAACACTTGTACACACAGCAGGTTATGGCACACGTCATGTTGAGGGGATTTGTATCGTGACTGATGAGGTCCTGTTGCTGCATTTTGATTGCAACACACACTTGCGCTAAATTTCATGAACTGCTGAAGAACTCTGAAACACAGATCATGTGTTGTGGACATGTATAATGTAAACATCACATGTCTCCACAAAAGGATTATGAGACAATAGCATGAAAACAACATCTTTACGTGTTCGCTGTTCATCATAATGAAACCTTTAGGTTAGGCAACAAAACAACTTTGCTTAATGTTCAAGGTTCAAGTTTAGATGAAGTTTATGCCAATCCTCCGACACCCTTACTTTTTCTTCTTCCTTTTCTCCCATTTGTTTTAGCCAATGTCCCCTCTCTAAGCGGTCCCGGTCATTGCTCCACCGATCTGTGGAGGGTGTAGACCCTCATGCCTCCTCCAATACATGTGGAGTCAGTCGCCAGCCGCCTCTTTTCACCTGACAGTGACGGGTTTCACCGGGAGGACGTAGCGCATGAGAGGAACACGTTAGTCCCAAACCTGCGGCCCTCGTGTTTTAACACGTTCACTGCCATTGGCGAGTTGACTCGTCAAAAAAAATCCAACGGTTGACTGCCATTGACGAGTCAAGTCGTCAAAAAAATAATAATAATAAAAAATTTGCCGGTGGGACGTGGATCAACGCCCCCCACGTCTCCTATAAAAATATGGGAGCCACCGAACGCGTACAACCCATTCCACCGACCCACTAAGTGGCGACAGTGCTCTCCAGACTAGAAAAAGCAGAGCCAAAACTGCAGGGGAACGCGCGAGGAAACCATTCTCATACTGTAAAATGGATTGGCGAAAACGCTTTCGCTTTCGCGCATTATCGCGCTGGGAGCTGGCGGTGGGGGATTGCAAATTTGCATAATAGATTATGCGTGCAACACACTTTGAAACACCGGCAGAAAGCCCACAATCGCACGCAGCTTCATTCCAGCTGAGCTCACAACCGAAACGACTCATGCAGACTCGCCCAAAGAGCAGCCGCCAGCAGCCAGGCAGCACAGACAGGCAGAGCCTCGCTTGTACCGCTGCAGCCACGGAGAGAGGAGAACACACACGGAGGGAGGAGTTTGAAGGAGAGGGGGGTTTCCTGCTGCTATGGAGGGAATTACTGTTCAAAACTATTGTTTAGATGTCTGACGTCTTACGCCAAAAATAAATGGTTAAAGTGACTGTTCTATCGAATTTCACAAAAAGCCATTTATCTCAGCATAAATTTTCAGACGCTGAAACCATGCTGTATTCTACTGCTAATGCCTACATAACTACTAACTCTACAAACTAACTCTTTTAGACAGAGAAAGCACACATTCTATTAGTTCTTTTGAGATAATTTGTGTTCACAAAATCTTAGCAGAAAAGAATCCTCGGCTCTTGAAAGATGAGCCAGAATCCTCAAAAAAAAAACTTGGCAGAACCTACCTACAGTATTGAAAAAACGGCTGGCAGTGAATGTGTTAAACAGTTAAACAGTTAGTAGACGGACAAGCCCGTCTTTTATTGTCACACGAACACACCCAACACATGCATGCGGCTACAAACACACACTCATGCTGACGGTGGCCGGTGAAATTTGTCCTCTGCATTTAACCCATCCAGGCTTGTCCTTTCCTCCGAGGGGCAGGCCAGGAGCAGTGGTCGCTTTTTCTTTCCAGCGCCCGGGGACCAACTTCGGATGTTGTCGTCACTGGTCGGATGACGATGACGATCTTCTGCATGTTTTTAGTGTGGGGGTTATGTACGGAGGAACCTCCTGGGGAGCACGGGGAGAACATGCAAACTCCACACAGAAAGTGGAGTGTTTGTAGGCAACGGAATAGACCGCTACACCACCCGGGGGCTCTGACACCCAACCTTTATGACATCATTGACATTGATGATTACAATGTCTATGACATAATCAGTGCTTTCATATCTATGACATAATCACCTACCCAGCAAACATTGTCTAGACTGTGACGTCTCATCTCAATCTCATTTCTGTTGTTCGTCTACCCAGAAAGTCATGCCGCATGATGTCGCTACGATTTCCATTCCGTATATATAATTAGACCCTGACATCGTTATACGTGAAAATGTTTGCTGGGTAATGTCATCTGTCTTCTTCTTCAAATGGCTTTCCGGCATACTGGATGCCTTGCGGCACATTGCTGCCTCTCACAGAATATTACACAGACTCAGGGGTCCGCCCCTCCTCAATGTTCCTCAACCGGCCGGCTCGCTCTCCTACCTCCGTGTTCCCAGACCTCTCGGCCCTCGTGCGAGCACGCCGACCTCTCTCTAAGTTCCAACTCCTATGTGCATCGCCAATGTCATCTGTGATGTCACTCAAGGAATTGTGATGTCTGCATGACATCATCAGTGATTTATGACCTCAGTGATGTCATAAATCAGTGATGATGTCATAGCAGTGTGAGCTGTGATTGACTACGTGAAATGTATTATGACATCACGAATGATGTCACAATGTCTATGACATAATCAGTGCCTGATGTCATCATTCATGTCATCAGTGACGTACATCATAAGTGATTTTATGACCTTGTCAGTTCGGGAGTTACCGTGCAAACATGTCTGCTGAGCCTCTTAGAGTTCTGGTGACCGGTGCTGCTGGGCAGATTGCCTATTCTCTGCTGTTCTGCATTGCCAAGGGAAATGTCTTTGGCAAAGATCAGCCAATCATCCTGCTCCTTTTGGACATTTCGCCCATGCTGTCAGTCCTTGATGGTGTCGCCATGGAGCTGCAGGACTGCGCCCTCCCACTTCTGAGAGAGGTCCTCCCCACTGACAAGGAGGAGGTGGCCTTTAAGGAACTGGACGCTGCCATCTTGGTGGGCTCCATGCCCAGGAAGGAGGGCATGGAGAGGAAGGACCTGCTCAAGGCCAACGTGGCAATCTTCAAGAGCCAGGGAGCTGCCCTGGAGAAGTATGCCAAAAAGACCGTCAAGGTGCTGGTTGTGGGGAATCCTGCCAACACCAACTGTCTGATTGCTGCAAAGTCCGCTCCCTCCATCCCAAAAGAGAACTTCTCCTGCCTCACCCGTCTGGACCACAACAGGGCTCGCTCTCAGGTGGCGATGCGCTGTGGTGTTTCTGCCACCTACGTGAAGAATGTGATCATCTGGGGAAACCACTCGTCCACCCAGTACCCCGACATGCACCACTGCAAGGTCAACATGTCCGGCAGTGACCTGGCCTGCTTCGACGCCATTAAGGATGACGCCTGGCTCAAAGGAGATTTGATCTCTACTGTGCAGCAGAGAGGTGCTGCAGTCATCAAGGCCAGGAAACTGTCCAGTGCCATGTCGGCAGCCAAGGCCATCTGTGACCACATGAGGGACATCTGGGCCGGCACCACAGAGGGTGAGTTCATCTCCATGGGTGTCTACTCCACTGGAAACTCTTATTGCATCCCTGACGACCTCATCTACTCATTCCCTGTCCAGATCAAGGATAAGTCCTGGAAGATTGTGGATGGACTGGCCATCAATGACTTCTCACGAGCAAAAATGGACGCCACGGCTTCAGAGCTGATCGACGAGAGGGACACAGCTGTGACCTTACAGCTGTGACCTTCCTGGCGGTGTAGTCTCGCAGTAGCCAGCCGCAGATATCTACGTCTGAAACACAACTCTGAAAAGTGCTTAACGCCCGCTCTCAAAGACAAAAAAAAAGGATGCATGACAGACATATGAATTGGCTAGTGTTGTGCAAGCTCACACTTCACAAGAGCTAGCTCAAAGTTCAGCTCATGCAGATTAAAATGAACTAGTTCACGTTCATAGCTCATAATTTGAACTTTGAGCTATAGCTCACAGTCCCAAAAAATTAGCAGCTCAGTTCATTTCAAACTCACTTCTTGTTTACCCAGAGAAAAGGCACAGCACTGAAAACGTAACACACAATAGCTTTTAAAACGCAATAGCTTTTTAAACACATCTTTATTTTAAAAGATGAATGTAAAATTCAGGGGCTTTTAGCCCAAGCTTTAACAAGAGCAGACATATGTTATCTTGCTCTAAAGTAAAAAATATCAGCTGATTGATTGATTGAGAGAGAGAATTTGTAGGGGGAGAGGGAAGAGAGCAGCAGAGGGAAGCAGCCTGGCGAAATTAAATCCTATGTAAATTCCCACACGCATGTACACAATGAGCAATTATCGAGGTAAGAGTGCGAGAAAAAGAACGATAATAGGACCGTTCACCCCCCCAGCTGTGAGCGTAGCTCACTGTACGCTCGTGGATTTGCTCAGCTCACCGCTCATGAAAATAATGAGCTTGCTCAGTGACCGGTGCTCTATTGGCGTGTTCATGCACAACACTGGAATTGGCCAACCACGGACCTCGTGGGCGGTGGATTCAGAATGTGTGCATCAGCTACCCCGGGTGAAAACATCAACTTTATTCATTGAAATGGCTCAAACGCACACCACGCTGACTAAAACTCCAAACTCTGGCTGCCTTCTGACATACTTTCTGTAATGCAGCCATTAAATTATCTTGACCACTCATTCTTCCTGCGAGATAGCTTATCACTACTTTTTGGTCGCTCTTCTTATCGCTTCACAGTTAGTCTCTTCACGGCGCTTCACGGCGTTGCACTGAACATGTTTCCTTGCCGGACTGTAAATAACGGATGCATGCTGTATGACGTAACTTCCGTCACAGCCCAGCCAATCAGATTTCACCCACAGCATCTTGCGAATCCGCCATCTTGGCTTCCAGAAAGTTGACATGTGATTCAGACCCTCCGTCGCTTGCTGAAGTCGACATTGGGTCTGACCACGTGGGACGACTGGCGGTATGACTAGACCCGTTAGGGGGGCCCCCTGACTAGAAATTAGACAAACCTCCAGACACACGCCTGTGTTGAAACATTCCACCACATGACACAATGGTCATTGGCATCATCCGAGATGGTGACAAGTCTGCATACAGGAGGATGAACAGTTGGCCCTCTGGCGGGATCAGAACAAAATTGAGCTGAACACACTCAAACCTGTAGAGATGATGGACTTCAGGAGGAGACCTCCAGCACTGCCCACCTCACCAGAACTGTCTGTCTATGGTGGAATCCAACAAGTTCCATGATTCAGTCTGTACTCTGCAACTGTCTGCCACCAAACAGGACAGGCACAGACATGGCCGTAACTAGCTATGAGGAAGGGGAGGTCCGGACCTCCCCTAATATTTCAGAGAGAGAAAAAAATATATATATATATATATATATATATATATATATATATATATAAAACAATCTGCATGGAAAAGCATGAAAAACACGGGATCGCTTTTATTTTGAAACGAAAGGCAGGTCAGGCAGGAAGTCATCTGACGCCGCCTCCGCGGTAACTTGATTCCGAGAGAGCAGCAGCATGGTGGTGAGTGATGACTGTCTGTCTGCCTGGCGAGATAATTGAAGGTGAGCGAGCTGCGAGACAGTGAGCGAGTGAACGACAGACAGTGAGTGACACTGACAGATTATTTAGCAACAACCAAGAAAGTGTCTAGTCTGTCTCTTAAGTAATGTTACCTGTGTGACACGTTGGGATGCTACTGGCTAATCATGCATGATGCCAATTGCCAAGCTCCCGAAGTCAGGTATGCAGGTGGCTATATGCATGGTTTCAGTTTCATGACCCAATAAGTAACAAAAAGAGGTGGTGTAAAGTTAAAAACATATTTTATTATTATTTTTCAATCGTTCCTATCAGGAATAAATAAATGTCCCTCTGTATGTTTTTTTTATTATCGATGATGACTTTGTGTGTTGTGTACGGCTTGGGTTGTGTACCTGTGTTTGTAGGTGTCATTTTGATATGAATTTGGCTAAAACAGTTTGTGTTTGTTAGTTACAATTATGTTGACAGGAGAGCTGAGCAGGTGGTGACATGAAAGAGAATATACTGAATAATGACATCACAACAGTATAATCCTAATGTTGATTTAAAATGATATATTACTCTAAATATGGCTAAAAAAGGGGGGGGAAAAAACTCAAATTTTTTTCGGTGGCGCTGTCCCCTTGCTGGACCTCCCGTATTTCTGAACCCTGGTTACGGCCCTGGGCACAGACTGCAACAGTCAGGACTACAGAGAAAATCATCAGTGCCAATGTGCCCTCCATCCAGGACTTGTACTCCTCCAGTCAAGAAACAGACAGGAAAGATCACCACTGACCCATCTCACACTGGACATGATCAAACTCCTCCCCTCTAGTAGGCGCCACAGAGCACTATGCCAAAACTACCAGACACAAGAACAGTTTTACCCACAGGCCATCACTCTGATTAGCACTTAAAGGATGGCTTTTCCGTGGTGAATATGAAGATCTATTAAATGTAACGCACCTATGGAGTTGGAATCCGTTGAAATTTTTTGAATTGATGGTTGCTAGCCAGAGAAATCAAAGAAAATGCACTCTGTGCGGTGGGGTGGGGGTGGGAGGGGAGGGGTGGGTGCCAAGGGGCAGAAATACTCCACTTCCCACAATGCACTGGACTCATGGCCTTCTAGCGCCCAGCCCGCAGGCAGGCCCTTCCACTATGAAGACATCTAACTCCAGTAGGTGGCGGTAATGCACAAAAAGTTGTTTGCCTACCGCCATAAAACAATAGAAGAAGAAGAAGCAAGCAGGCCCTGCAGGCTAAAACATTATTCACGCAATCTTGCTATTACTCAACTTTACTTCGTTTGTTCATCAAACGATAATGGCAAGGGTTAAATGTGTAGTTAGCGCGTGCATGGCGAAGAAGAGGAGAGAAGCAGAGGAAACGGGCAAAGCGCTTATTTCGCATTTTTTTCCAAAAGAATGAGCACTACGGCTAGCTTAACGCTAGGTAGCTAGCATTAGCATAGGCCTCCATTAGCTTGGACCTGCGAGTTTGCAGTAACAGAGTCATTTCAAAGAGGACTATCAACGTTCTTTTCTAGCCACGGAGACAGCTCAGAGTCAGAAAAGACTGAGTTGGCTGGTTGCAATAAAACACAGTGACAGAATGTGGCTATTTTGGTCATGGGTTTCATATACTTTCTGTAATAAAACATCTAAAGCAAAAATCTTATCAGATGTGGTGCTCTGGAACATAATATTATCAAATGAGGGTCAGTGGTCTAATTTGGCACAGTTTAGGGGTCCTTGACATGAAAAGTTTGAGAACCATATACTGTCTTAGAAAATGCAGTAGGATTTCTATGACAAACTGATGTGTGATTTCTACTGGCATAAATTAAGACATTTTATAGGTTGGTGTGAAAATCAACAGCTCTGCATCCCATGTGTTTATACTTTGTTTTTACAACAGTAAAAAGTTCACGTTTCTTTGGTTAACACAGTAGTATTGAGGCAGGTGCAGAAATAATAGATGCCAGCAATAAGTGCTCAAAGACCTCAAAGAATCTACTGCATCTAATGTAAATATCAACCTATTCGCTAGAGCTTGTACAACCCCATACCGGCATGACTGATTATAGTGGCAAATAACCAAAGCAGCATATATTTGAAATTTGAATACAGGTTCTGACAATATATAAACACTATGCAAAATATAATAAGATGTAGCCTACAGAAAATGAAAAATGTATGTCTAGCTAATTCTAAGATTTCGAAAATGTTCTCTATGCCATGGATTGTTTGCTGGAAGCCACGGTATTGTTTATCAGGTGAAGGGTACATGGATCGCCTGCACAACACGCTGGCAAAACAATATGACGATGCCTCCCTCTCTCGCACTGTAGTCCCCACTGGAGGAAATGTCGATAGGCTATCAGGACATCACGACACTGTCAGCAAACAAACAAAGAAAAAACAGTATTAGAACGGCAAGACTATTTTCAGTGTAACGTTTCACTTACATACAAATGTTCTGCTAAATATTATTATGCAAAAAACGATTGGTTATCATCATACTCGTCTACTAGCTATCAGGACTAACTTTACACACACCAAAACAGTAGGCTATAGTAACGTATTGTTACACGTATCGTTGTATCGCTATGAAAAACATAATCACATAATTATTTAATTTATTCCCAAACAATTTAAGACCAAAACAGTATAGTAATGTATTACACATTCTGCTATTACAGTACTCACTCGATGCTGCTGGCTCTTCTAGTTCATTTTCCGTCTCCTCACAAAAGTTTCTAAACCCAAATGATCCATGGTCCAAAACATTACACATCCCTTTCGTTCCTCGGCATATTCAGCGACTTCTTCAAGAAGAAATTGGCCTCTCGCTGTAGCAGAGCGATCCATCGGAGCACATTTGCGGCAGCGCACAAAGCAGGATTTGTCCCCGGGACGGGCAGCCTCGGGGCCGGGCTGTTGTTCGTCTCCGGCGGCCTGCTCAACTGCCTCTCCTTCCATACGGCGCAATTCCTCTGCACTGTTAGTCTGGCTCATATGGCGTTAAGTAGCCCTGAATGTCAGAGTTTATTAGCACACTTTCAAAATCGTCAAATTCAGTCATGGTTGAGCTAAGGTGAGCTAAGTTAGCTTGCAGCCTATGCGGGCGCAGAAAAGATGGCTGACTGAATGTTTTGATTTCCGAGCTGGAGGTGCATGGAGGCCCCCAGTGCACACACACAAAAGAGTTGTAGTTTTAAGTCAGAGTGTGTGGTACACCGCTCTGACACGGTCGTGACGTAAAACGCGTCAGAGCGGTGTACTAAAAATGTGAATGATACAGAGTACATAAAAAAGGGGTTTAGTGAGGGGAGGTAAAGGCTGCCCATTTAATCATACTACTGACATTGTAATGATACAAATCTGGTTGAAAATCAGTAAAGCCGGCCTTTAAACCAGTCACTTGAACACATCCCTGAACACAGGAACACTGGAACCACTTTACTTTTGAACACTTTCCCATTTTGAACACTCAAAACCAGCAATCTGTAGCACCTACCCCATGTATATAATCCCCCCCCCCCCACACACACACACACACACTGTGCACACACTACACATAACCAACCCCCCCCCCCACCCACACACACACACACAATGTGGAATACATTTACTGTGAAATAACTGTGCATACTGCACGCGCGCACGCACGCACGCACGCACGCACGCACGCACACACACACACACACACACACACACACACACACACACACACACACACACACACAATTTGAAATACATTGACATAACTGTGCAAGATCCTACTCAAAGTCTTGTTTACATTGAATGGTAAATAACGGCAATATCAGAAAATATGCTGTATCTGTATACTGTAAGTCTTTGTTTACAATCCTGTGTGGCTTATTTATACATATATACTGTACATACATAATACATTTCTTTCATATGCATATTTAAAATATACACTTAGAGCCACACTTATTACTGTACATGTAGTTAATGTAAATGTCTAAATGTAATGTACGCCTGTCCTTGTTTTAGTTGCATACCTTTTTTTGTGTGAGTACATTGAGAGCAACATAAACCGAAGACAAATTCCTTGTATGCATACATACTTGGCCAATAAAGTGGATTCTGATTCTTTTTTCCGACTCATTATTAGTAATTGCAAACAGGCAAATTACGTATTGGAGAATACAACCATGGACACAGAAAATAAAAGATGAGGTCATGCAATACTGCCAACAGATCCAGTGTGATTATTTCCGCAATTAAATTAAGCAAGTGATTGCTCTATAAACGACTATTATTACTATTACTATTATTTAAACCATTATGGCAATATGCATGTTTGAAAATTAATGTGTGTGTTTGAAAAAGTGAAATGTGGCCTTCACTACTGTGTGCCTCCCAAGATGCAGACTGGGCTATTCCAGGCCAACTCCAGATCTGAGAAATCCATTAATAGTCCACATGCTGAAGACAGATTGTCTGTAAAAACATCTCTGATTACAAAATGTCTTTGTTTTTAATAAAAATCAGTAGGTGCCAGTAACAAACTGGCAAATTTGATGGGCAGATTTTAAATGAGTCAAGAGATTATTCAGAGTTTGATTGATTTCTTTCACCTCAAATATTCTCAGTCGGGGTCTTCAGTCTGACTTGACGGAAGCAGGCTGCTGGACTAAAGCTGAAAACATACTTCTGCCCCAGCCTCGACTTGGAGCCTTGCCGCTGTCTGCCGGCGACAGCGAGACATACTGTACATACTCGAACATCACTCAGCGCATTGGCTGCAGTACACCTCCGAAACACTAGGTGGCTTGTGGTGCACTCATGTCCGTTACATATGACGCAATCGTGTTGTTTACCAAGAACTTGCAATCATGTTGGCGAAGTTTAAGTTTTATGCTATGCAGAAGGCTTTGCTAGATGTGGAACAGCATTGTTTGCATTGTTAAATGAGGAAATTGCGTTTCCTTGAGCGGCACTCCCTGTACTGTCTTGTATTGTATTGTCCTATATGTGAACGATTGCTAATAAAGTTGTAAAAAACATTGCTGTCGTCTTCCCCTCTCACAACAAGTATGTCAGCGGATATACGTAGGTGCATGGCCCAAGGCAACGGCCAATCACAGCTCTCGTGCTGTTCACTCACATCCACGTCGACGACGCCTAGTCACATTTTTGAGGAGCTGCACGTCCCCTGCGCCGAGCTGCAACGACAGGCTCGCCAGCCACAGCGCACCCCTCACCGCTGGCTTTGACGCAGAACCATGTAAAGGCTTTAAGCTCTGCCATTGGTGCCGGAAGAAAATCCCTTTCCGCTCCCTGCAAGTTCTGCCATTGGCTCCGACCAACTGACCGGCTGCGACCATTTATGGATTTCCCCGCGTGTCGAATCTGTTGATCTCAAATGCCTCCGCCACTGTGAAACAACAACAACAACAACACTAGCTCATTGCTACACGCTGAAAATGGCAAGTTTTGATGAAGATTTGGATTGTGCAATAAAGCAGGCCTGCTTGGTACTTTCGGTGGATGGTTGTAAAGGTAACAGAGCCAGACTCTCTCCTGCGTGGGTACAGCGCAAAACGGAGAGAGTCTGGCAAGCTGGACTCTAGGGTCTTCATGACCTGATCCAACTTCACAGACACTCCTCATCACATCAAACAAAAGCAAACACTTGATAATGTGTGGATCTTATCATTAGCGGGCTTCATCCATTTATGACTTTTGCTCATATCAAGGTAAATGGATGTGATTTGGTTAAGTTCTCAATGTAATGGAAAAATACATTCCATTCGGGGGTCATGTTGATCATTTGGATGTGCAGATTGTGGTTGCAGCCCAGCCTTGCGGCACATTAAGATGGTCCTACATGACAGTCTGCACACCCACTTAGTCTCTGACACTCTGATTCAAGATGTGTAGTGTCTGACACTGATTCAAGATGCTCAGTCTCTGACACTCTGATTCAAGATGCTTAGAGCCTGACACTCTGATTCAAGATGCTTAGTGTCTGACACTCTGATTCAAGATGCTTGATCTGGCTGCAAGATGTTAAAATGTTGGCACAAGAGTCTGAGGAGGTCAGGGAATTACTTTGTTATATGCCACCGGGTCTATCGATGCACAAAAACAAGGTAGTTGTTCCTGAGATCCGGCATAAATAACGTTACTCCATACTTAGCAGACCATCTCCTTTACATGTGTACTTTAATAAGTTTCCTATTGCATACAAGAGTGCCCTTTCTTGTTTTAATGTGATCTAGCATAACTTGAATCCCACTTCCCCCATTTTACAGTAACACCAAACACATTAAACCAATGGATTCATGCGTTACTGTTCCGCAGGCAGGCAGCTGTGTTTGACTAGGTGTTTAAAATGAGATTAAGTGAATGATGTTATTATGTAAAGGCTGCACTGTGACTGGGCACACAGCACCGGTCACTGACTGCTCATTAACTCCTGTGTCCCATAGTCCGTGTAGTGCTTTATACGCTTTGGCTTTGAACATGCTTATCTATAATAACCCCTATCCCTCTTCCCCCTCTTTTAATGACAATTAATCAAAGTTTTAATCGTATAGCGCTCAGCAGCCAGGCAGCTGTGTTTGCCTGGTAGAGAGGGATATGATTTCACCATATCCCTCTCCTTTATTACAGGGTGTGATGTAAACTTGGCCGGTCGTGAAGTGTTCCCTTTCTCACTTCGCTTTCCGCCAAGCAGGAGTCTGTCGCCATGGAGACAAAAAGTCTTGTTGGCGTTGAATGGCCTGGTTTATACCAAAACACCACTTGAGCGAGCGTTTCCGTCGCCTGTGTGAGGTTTTTTTGTAGCACCATGTGGGGCCAAGGGGTAAGCGGGGAGAAAAGCCGAATGCCAGTCGCCTCCCTGAAAGGGCCTTTGTGTGGGCTTACACTATCTTACTACTATAATTGGAGAGCTGTCCTTTTGTCCATCCGTTTGTCCGGCTGGAGTTGGCGCACTGTTGCACCGATCACCTCCCAAATTGGCCAAAACACTTTTCTTGGGTCTGGAATTAATCTGGTACAAAAGAAAATTTTGAAAGGAAAAAAAATAATAAAAGATCACCCATGGGGGGCACTACAGCAAAATTGTAATTTTTAGGCCTTTAGGTCACTCACTGATGATGTCACTGATGATGTAACTCGAGTGACAATCAATGATTACATCACAATTGCTTGAGTGACATCACTGATGACATCATCACTGATTACATCACACTGATGACATCACAATTGCTCGAGTGACATCATCTCTCTAATCGTTCTTAATCTTGCACTGGTGGGCAGGCCAGGATCAGTGGGCAGCTTTCTTGTGTCAGCTTTTCTTTGTCAGCACCAGTGGCTCCTGCATTACATTACTGGCTTTCCTTGGGAAGCTAAGCAGGTCTGGCCTAGGATACTCCTTGGATGGAAGACTGGTGCTGGAAGTGGTGTTGTCGTCACTGGTCAGAGACGATCTTCTGCATGTTTTTAGTGGGGGTCCATACTGATGTTGTATGGAGGAACCTCAGGAGAGCACATCCCAGGCGAAAATTGAACCCAGGACCTTCTAGCTGTGAGGCGAGAGCGCTACCACTGCATCACCGTGGCCCCGAGCTGCTTGGGAACGAAGCAGGTCCTGACCGTACTCTCAAGAACAGTGGATGGTGGTGGTGCAAATGATGGACAAGGTGGTTGAATGTTGAATGTAGGGACAAACAAGGTGAAAGGATCTCCCTGCCAAGAATTCCTCGCCATGACAGAAATTATGAGCTTCCCTTCGCCTTTGTCAGACGGCAGATCCCAATCAGATTGGCTTTCTCAGTTACCATCAACAAAGGTCAAGGGCAAGAGAATGACCAAGTTGGCATCTACTGTACCTCAGCCAGTGTTTGCTCATGGTCAGCTCTACACAGCCTTCTCTTGGGGAAAGCGAGCCAGCAGCATGAAAGTACTTATTGAAGGGGAATAACAAACAACAACTTATAAGGAGCTGCTGTAATCCTGTACTCATACAGTACAATCATTTCCATAACTGCACCCATGGCGCATCATCTCCAGAGTCTCCACCCTAGAACTCAAGCATGCTGATTTCTAGTTATGACAATAGGCGATGAACGGAGCTGCTTGGGATTCTCACAGACTAAACTCGCAGGCATGTCCAAAGTCCGGCCCGGGGGCCAAATGCGGCCTGCGGACCGATTTTAAGTGGCCCTCGGCTTGTCTCTCAAAATATTATATATGTGGCCCTCCACACAGTATCGGTTAATCAAGCAAGTTCCATTCACATTTTTCCGTTCACCTAAGGATGACAGCACTATCATACAGTTTGTAAGCACCAAGTAGGAACAACACACAGGCAGAACTACAGTAATGTTACAAAAGTATTATTTTTGTATATATAACCCATATGATGCGAGAAGCAGCTGGCCCCCCGGTATTTTCACATTCTCTAATCTGGCCCCCATTCAAAAAAGTTTGGACACCCCTGCAGCATTAGTGCAGCAATTTTTTTGAAGAGTTTGTTGCTAAGGGTCAAGTACATTCTGCTGTATTTATGTGTGTGAATATAATTACAGCATGTCCTTCGACACTGAGACTTTCCAGTTAGCAAATTTCACTAGGCCACTAATGGCATAGTGCATTTTATTTTGCCATAATGCTTTATCAGACTGTCAGCCTCGCTTCACCTCCTCACCCATGAAAATTAATGATAACAGGTGACTACCCAGGCTGGTGTGTGTGTGTGTGTGTGTCTGTGTGTGTGTGTGTGTGTGTGTGTGTGTGTCCAATTGGCCCCTCATGACTTAAAGGGAAGGGTGTCAACAGTGACTCAAATTGAAGGATTCCTCCAGTGTGATTACCATATGAATAAGTATCAACACACAGCCTCACTTTGATTGGTCTAAATAAGGTCAATTCCCACAGTACCGCTGGCCCGGAAACTGATTGTTGGGCTGTCACTGCCATCGTTGGTGCCTCTACTCTGCGTTTGTGTGTGTGTGTGTGTGTGTGTGTGTGTGTGTGTGTGTGTGTGTGTGTGTGTGTGTGTGTGTGTGTGTGTGTATGTGTGCGCGTGCACGCCTGTGTGTGTGTGTGTGTGTGTGTGTGTGTGTGTGTGTTTTACCCAGCATGTCTGAAATAGTCCAGTCAGTCAGATATGGGAATGAGTGAAATGCTTAGGGAGTCTGCCATGGGGTTTGTGTGATTTCTGCTGCAGTCCCTGCAGTCCAGCCTTCCATTGCTTTGTCATTCACAATGAGAGGCATTGGCCTAAAATCCAAACTCTTTTGTGTATTTCCTCAGCAAAGAACCTCATCAATGTGAAGATCCATTTGGAAATGGCTATTCTAAGTGTTTCATAGATAGTTTCAGCTATTTACTATGTAACCTGCTGTTGTCAGCACTGGCAGCAACCCATGTTAAAGGCCGGCTTTACCGTGGGGAATATGAATATGTATTAAATCTCACGCCCCTAAGGTTTTCGAATCCGTTGAAATTTTTGAAATTGGTTGTTTCCCGCCAGAGATATCACCAGAAATCCACTCTGTGTGGAGGGGGGGGGGTGGTGGAGGGGAGGGGCGGGTGCGGGGACCCGAAATACTACATTTCCCACAATGCACTGGGCTCGCGTGGCCTTCGTTTTCATGCCCACCCCTCAGGCATTTGGCTGATATCAAACTCCAGTAGGTGGCGGTAATGCACATATATGTTTGCCAACCGCCATAAAACTCAAAGAAGAAGAAGAAGAAGAAGGCTTCGACAATAAAAGATACAAAGAAGAAGAAATAAATCGAAAATAAAATTGCCTCCAAATTGCACCAAATGTAAACGGTAGTATATATGTCGGGAGATGTCTTCATAAAAAAAAATTCATGCATTTTAAGGCATTTTCGTAGGAGTTACGCGCATCTGATGTTGTAACTATTTTCTGTAAAAATGTGTAAAAATGGGTACATTGCTCAGCGTTGATTTCGTTACTTCAACTCACCTACTACTAGATGTAAAATTTGACGAGCTTTCCAATGCCGCCAGTCCCGTGTCGATTAGTGCTTCCGTTCCCGAGATAATGGTCTCTTTGCAAGGAACTATGGGAAGCTAATATTAGCTACAGCAGGCTAGGCGGTTGAAAAGATGGCTGCCTTTTGCTTTTCGTAGAGAGCTCTGAAGGGGCGTGGAGGACCTCTAGAGGCGGGACCATGGCTCACAAGACTTGTAGTTCATAGGTGCTCAAGTTCCGCAAGCGGGGAGGGAAGCCGGGTGACGCGTAACGCGTCATCCGGCTTCCCTAAAAATGTGAGAGATGCCTGATAGGTCAGGCAGTGAAGCTCCAATTTCAAAATATTTCAACGGATTCTAAAACCTTAGGGGCATGAGATTGATATATATTCATATTCCCCACGGTAAAGCCGTCCTTTAAGGGTTTGCCTAGGAGTGGAGCGGGATTCGATCCACCGGCCTGCTTCCAAAGCGCATGCGCTAACCACTATGACAAGAGCAGAGCTGGTTAACAGGCCTTTATACTGGGGAGTGAGTTTAAGTTAACCAACTCACTACCACTCGGGACTCACGAGTACTCACAGTCATTCGCTTACACACATAAATGGATGGATTATCATGGTGGCGGAAAAGCATTAGAACTACAACCTGTAACTGGTCACTAATTGAACCAAAGTGGGTAACTGGGTGGGTACTGGTGAGTCCATTAGGTATCATCTGGCTTTACGATTTCACACATGGAGTTATTCAGCAACCATCACATCCCCCTTCAATGGCTCTGTAAACCAAGCCACATCAAAGCTCCCCCAGTGCTGACTCTCTAAATGAAACATCATTTTAGCTCGTTATGGAGAAGTACAGCTATTGCTGACCACAAATGACTTACCGACATCACGACATTCCCCGTCTGAGAGCATGACAAGGTGTTTTTTCCCCCTAGATTTGGTGACTGCGAGTTAAAGGTGCATGTTGTGTTGAGTATACAGAGTTAAAGGTGCATGTTGTGTTGAGTATACAGAGTTAAAGGTGCATGTTGTGTTGAGTATACAGAGTTAAAGGTGCATGTTGTGTTGAGTATACAGAGTTAAAGGTGCATGTTGTGTTGAGTATACAGAGTTAAAGGTGCATGTTGTGTTGAGTATACAGAGTTAAAGGTGCATGTTGTGTTGAGTATACAGGGATGGAGAAGTGGGCTTGTGACTGGAATGTTGTTGGTTCAAGTCCCAGACGGCTGATGCAATCTGGGCGGAAGAAATGAATGAGCAATGCCTGCCTTCCCTCAGAAGATACCCTGAATGTATCCTGGAGAAAGACCTTGAAGTAAGTGTGTGTGTGTGTGTGTGTGTGTGTGTGTGTGTGTGTGTGTGTGTGTGTGTGTGTGTGTGTGTGTGTGCGCGTGTGTGTGCATGCCTGCATGTGTTTTAGCGAGATATCACAGCAGTATAGCTTTGGCATTTTCTTGAGACAAATTGAATAGCAATGTTCTTCACATTACATACTCAATCTTGAAATCGAATTACAGTAACTTATTCAGTTGATAACACTTTATAAGAACTTTCACATATAAGCCATTTACAAGCTGTTAATGATTTAAACATTCATTACTTATATATTCTAGATGTTAGAATGATTAGCCCAACATTAGTACTCATATTAGTTCCACATTTATATCTGAATTATAAGCCAGGAATACAAAATAAATCTTATAAGTAATTTGTAAATCATTAGCTGATGCTGGTAGAATTCACACCTATAAAAAGTTACATAAGTTGTAATTGTGTTATAACGGATTAATTACTCACGTTTTAGAAATTATTTATTACTATGTTGTAAATGTGATCTATTAAATACTTAGCTACGCATTTGTAAACTTGTTGCAGCACCTGATCTAAAGTAGCAACTTATTCCAGTCTATTAAGGATTAATAAAACATCTGTTGGTAACAGGTTGGCCTAGAAATCAAATCTGTATTGGGTGGGGTGTACAGTATGTTGTACAGTATATGCAAAAGTAAAAATAAAAAGGTTTTAAACGTCATTGTTGAATGCCATGTTGTCATGCTGAAATTTTAATTAAGGATTCTTATAATTACTTATATATAAATATATTTTTATGCATTGCTTATAAGTTAGATCTAAACGTTGAACTAATATCAGTACTAACATCTAGAATATCATAAGTAATTCATCATTAACTAATTGCTTGTAAATGGCTTATAGTTTAAAGTCATTATAAAGTGTTACCATTCAGTTTAATAAGATAAAAGAGAGTTTCCTTGACTTTTCTTAATCCATTTTATTCATCATAGCAGTGTGAAATATACTGATTGACATTTCAGAATGAACTGTATAGTAAAACCCCATTTCACATCAAGTAATTCATGCAAACATGAGACTATGGGCTCTATCGTCCCAAAAGCACTAATTTAGCGTTTGCGCTCGTTTAACGCCATGCGCAATGTAAATTGGGGGCGGACACAAGCGCATGCCTGTGATAATTGTACTGGGCATTGGCTGCCACAAGCCAAAGCAGGCGTTTCAGCGCTAAAATGTGGTGATAGATGGCATTATGCTATCGTCAGCAGCACGCAATTACTTTGCAAATCCCGTTTGGATATGTCATTACGCACAGCCTTGCCATGCCAGGACATCAAATTATGCTGCTAAAATTGGGTATTAGCAGATAATAATAATAATAATAATAATAATAATAATAATAATAATAATAATAATAATAATAATAATAATAATCAGTGAGGCAATCAATATAACTCACTGAGAAATGTTTATCACATCGCAAAGAGGGAAATGAATTGAGAAAACTTGTTGGACAATGGACATAGGCTATTTACCGTCATAACCCGGAGGGTCGTTGGCACCACAGACGATCTGTCAATAAGCTCTCTGTCCTTGCACGAGTGAGTACACTCTATTACGCATGGAGAGAATTACAGCATATTGCATGCCTCGGCAAGGGCAACCTCGCGCAAACAGCCATTGGGAGACGGGAATCTGATTGGTTTTGATTGACGTAATGCCCAGCCTTGCCTGGCCACGCCTGTGAATAATTCTGGTAGTTAAGACCGCCCAAATCCCGTTTGCGCAGGCATTTTGGGGCGCAGATGATTTTGGCATGGCTCTAATTTGCGTCTGCGACAGGTGCCGAGAACGTTTCCGCATCCCGGCCGAGAATTGCATCCCCAACATATTCCGGGGCTGTTTTAACTTAGAAATCAGGGAGGTCACGTCTACCAGACGATTATATCACTTTTAAACAGTTACATTTCTGTATAAATGATTACAAGTAGGCTAAGCTCCCGTTTTTTCCTGCTGGGCGGGGGAGCAAAACTCGGCCTAGCGGACGGCGCAAGGCGGACTGCTTTCTTCCCGTGCCTTAAGGCACGCGCAAACTGGTGCGCAAGCGCTATTAGGGGATAGCGCCTGTCGGAAGATATAGCCCACAGTGTTAATCGCATTGCAGGGCAGCAAGCTTTAGTACTAAGAGCCAATACTTTTCTGTTTTTCCCAAACTATAGCATCAGAGTGGCCTGTCCAGATGAACCCTGAAAGAATCAACGCCTCATTGCTGGTTCTGTTTGTAGCGACATAGCCTTCAGGAAAATCCCCTGAGCATGTCGCTGTATGATATCACGCATTTTAATCCCTTGAGCCTTATTTTTCTGCATCCGCCTCTTCCCTTCTTCTTCCACAAGTAAGCAAGACCAAGGGCTTTATGGTTTTTACAGTATATCCACAGTCCTACATCTTACGCAGGTGCGCAACATACATGCTAGTTGAGTGCCAGCTGTAGTCTTTGCGGTGTGTTCAAAGCTTTTTGGCCCTGACGCAGGCAACGTGAAGCGACACAACAGCCTTCTGCACGGTGTGTCTGGGGCTTAAAGCTGACCAGCCAATCAGTGATTTCGAATCGGCTGGAAAAGCCACCGAAAAACTTGGAACACGGACGCTCACGGACGGACCGACATTGACCAAAGCCTGACTGCGGGCCCATGTGACAGGGGCTTTAGATGCTTTGGAACCAGGGGACGAACAGTGAACCTGAGAACAATAGGCAAGAGAGTAGGGAGAAGCAGGTGTTGAATCAAGTTTCCCACACTTCTCACATGCAAACCACACCCCACATCCACTCTGGCTTCCATCGATCAAACCTGTCCAGGGCCTAAAAGTATCACCCATAATAAATTCTTTATATGAAAATAATATTTAGTCATGAGAACGCTTATACATAATTTCACTTTAGGGCATCCCTGACCGACATTAATGGCCCCAAAATGATTTCGTTTCCACCTATTCTGTTCTAACACACCCGTGGAGAGGAGTGAGTGAGTGTGAGAGCAGGTGTACGGGTGTTTTGAAAGGTCTTGGTTGGCTTGAAAAAAGTGTGATTTAAGAAAGAGAAATAAAGTGAAACAAATCTAGATGTAAACCGAGTAATGAGTGATAGACAGAGAGATGGATAGAGAGACGTTTAGCCTTTGGCTCTTTCCTGTGTGTGTGTGTGTGTGTGTGTGTGTGTGTGTGTGTGTGTGTGTGTGTGTGTGTGTGCGTGTGTGCGTGTGTGCGTGCGTGCGCGAGTGCATGCGTGTGTGGGCATGCTAGCCTTCATTTTGGTCACACCGACACAGGCAATCACACCTACAGAAGTCTTTATGACTACGGTACATGACACATATACTTAATATGTCAGACATAAACCCATAAAGACTGGTCTGTAATACAAATAATCTTATCTAATCTAGTTTCAAAAATCCTATTCGGATATCATCTTGAATTTAACCTTGAGATTATTATTAATAGACTGATATAATATTTGTTTGAGTGCACACATCTAACCAGGAGCTCAAGGTTCAAGGTTTATTATATTAGGCACATTAAGTTTTAATAATGACTATAATGTGTACTGACAAACATCTCTCTCTCTCTCTCTCTCTCTTTCTAAAAAAGTCACAATTGTCCAGGGACAGTTATATGACTGTTCTGTCCTTTTGCTTTTGGCAAATCCTCCGTTTATGACAAAAAGAAGACCCCCTTGACCTCCTGCTGCAGCCTCTTTTCTACTAAGCACAGGTAAATAAAATACCTGCAAACTCCTGCTAATATTCTCTCTCTCTCTCTCTCTCTCTCTCTCTCTCTCTCTCAAATTGCTTTATTGGCATGAATGTCATTAATGTCATAACAATATTGCCAAAGCATCAAGCATGTTTTAAGACTTAAACAATGTAAGCCATATCCGTCAAGCAGACACTCTGTCATCATTTAAACACGCCCTCAAAACCCACCTTTTCACCCTTGCTTTCAACCCATGAACTCCTCCCTCTCTCACCTTTTATTTATTTTCTTTATTTATTTTCTTCTCTTTTCTTAAGTTATGGTATTATATTGTTTTGTATTGTGAAGCGTCTTTGAGCATTTGGAAAAGCGCTATATAAATCCGATGTATTATTATTATTATTATTATGTATAGAAAATTTCCATGATTCTCAATCAACGACCTATACATAGATGGTATTTTTTAGGGATGCACGATAATTATCGGACCGATAAATTATCGGCCGATAATCCGTGACATCACAGCTGCGACGCAAACATGGCTGCTGCCAGTGTGTAGTGTGTTGCTGTTTTTCAGTTTCACAATGATCAGAAAGCTACTGTAATTTGCAATCCATGTCCCACACAGGTTCCGAGAGGAGGGGAAACCTCTAAGCTGGCATTACGTTAAACCAAAGCTGGCGATGATGCAGCGGATATGTTTGTTGTTTGTGTTAGCGAGTTGTGTTAGCATTAGCTCAGTCGTAGCGGGCCTAACCTGCAGGCTCGTCCGCTTGGCAAACTGTGACATTTACAGTCTGTGGCTTGTGATCAAACAGCCCCACAAAAGCACTTAATACACAGAGCTTGCATAAACTTATAGAAACTAATGGAAACCCCTTTACCCGAAATGAAACATCAAGGGATTGTGTATTTAACTCCAAAAAACCACTCGCTAACATTAAGCTAACCGCGCTAGTTAGCGTTAGCTGCGGGACAGAGCCAATAATGAAAACAAAGGAGCAGTCGCGCACATTAGGCTACATAAAAAGCATCAGTCAGTCAACATTACATAGTGCCTTTTATTTAATCTGGTGGCAGCATTTTTCAGTAAAAAGTGAAACGACACAGATGGTTTATAGTGCCTGCCCATGGACTGTATATATGCCTGCCCCATTCATTGGGCCCAGGCTACAATTCACTGAGAACTGGAACCAATGCAAAATTTGAAGAGATCAGTATGACAATAAGAGTCTAAATTACTATGCCTTTTGTCATTGTGTTTTATCTGCAGACTAAGCAGCTTGGCTTTCCGTTCTATAAAAGCCTTTATTTTTGTATTGACTATAATTGAGTGATACACTTTATTAAAACAATCATATTATATCAGAAGTTTTCTTTGTTTTGCGTTCACAGTGATGTTAGTTAGATTTGGTTAGGTCAGAGCTATGCTCACTACATCCATACATCTACCCTAACACTTTTTTAACCCCGGGTGTGCATAAAATACAGGTTAAAAACAAAACAAAAAAATTATATCTATTTTTATTATAATAATTATCGGTTATATCGTATCGGTTATCGGCCAAGAAGAATATATTTATCGGTTATCGTATCGGCTCTAAAAATCCATATCGTGCATCCCTAGTAATTTTGCATCCTTTGACCTACTGAAGAGGAAGTTTGAGTTGCCCGGCACACACTGGTTTAGATACCTGCAAGTCAGAAATTATGTTCGATCCAGGATTCATGACTTTGTAACACTTCCAGATGAGCATGTTTTTTTTAATGTTTTGCTGAGCCCTACTCACTCCAAGCATCTCATTTCCAGATTTGTATGTTTGTTTGATGGCTGCACCTCGGCCTCTACTGAGAGGATTAGAGAAGCATGGCAGGGGAACTTGGTATCGAGTTATCTGACATTATATGGGATAGGAGCAGGCCCGGTTCTACGGGGTGCAAAAGCACGCATTGCACCCTTATTTTAATTGTCTGCATGCTCACTTGAAAAGTGTTTTTTTTTTTTTTAGAAATGCTGCAGCTGCACACACTGTTTAAACTTGAATTATAATTGTTGTTTTTCTTTGTTCTTTGATGTGAATTTATGGCTTTTTGGCACCTATATGTAACCTTTTAAGGTTGAGATAATTGTATTATCATTATATGGTCCAAATATTTCAGTAAAGCACTTGAAACACTTGAAATATTCTTGCTTGGGTGGTATCATTCTACTTGAAATGGTAAATGCATTATTTTTAGTAAAATAACAGCCGGGCATCTGCACCCCTTCCTATCTAGGATGCATCCCTAGTCATCTTGTTCTGGAACCGGCCCTGGATAGGAGTCTGTCTATGATACAACTCTGCTCAGTTAATAGTAGACACCAGCTGATCCATTTTAAAGTCGCTCACCGTCTTCACTATTCTAAACATAAGTTGCATAGGATCTATCCTTCTGTTTCACCACTGTGCGATAGGTGTCAGTTGTCAGAGGGCACGTTATCTCATGCCTTTTGGTTCTGTCCTTCACTAGCGGGATTCTGGGCCAGGATATTTGACTGGTACTCTATGGCCTACGGTATAACCCTTCAGACGGAGGCAGAACTCGCCATCTTTGGCTGCTCGGAGACCTCTCTGAACTTCCCTGCAGCTGTGCAACAGTCTCTGACACAGGGGACAACTGTCGCCAAAAGACTAATTCTGAAGGAATGGAAGTCTCCCACTTCACCTTAATTTCAGTTGTGGTTAACGGACATGGTCTCTGTTATACAGATGGAGAGACTCAGGTTCCTGAGGACCAACTCTCTCAAAAGGTTCTCAGTCGTCTGGGACCCGTTTCTGGCTTATCTTGACGAGGTCAGGGGTGACGGGTGACTCCCGGACCCTTTACGTGGGGCCCCATGCACAGCATCTTCTAGATTAGAAGCATGAAGGCACTGGATGTGGCTGGTAGTTCTATATTGTAACACTGAATGTCCTTAGTATATGTTTTTTTTTTTTTTTTTTTTTTACCTTTTTTTTTTTTTTTTCTCTGTGTCTGAGCCTGTTTTTGTTTTCTTTCTTTGTGTGTTCTGTAAAATGTTAAAATGTAAAATAAAATAAAAATGTCCATGATTGGCCGTATAAACTCAGTTAAGATGGTTTCACTTCCCAGGTTCCTCTATCTGTCAAAACCTCCCTATCTTCCTTACACCGGCTTTTTTTTTAAGAATTGGACTCCATAATTCTATCCTACATCTGGAATTATAAGACTACTATTGGGCTGCCAATGTTAGGGCTCTAATGTTTTGGTGGCAAGGGACTCCTGGCAATTTAACTCTCGAGGCCCCCCTGTGGCTGAAAATGGAGGCCAACTCTATTGCCAACTCCTCGCTGCCAGCCACATTATTTTCTAAGCTAGAGAGGCCTGGGACTTTACAGAACTCGGGTTTTGTTGTGAAAAACTCTGTCAGAATTCTAAATCAAGTTAGGAGTGTTTTGAGTCTACCGGATGTTTCTGTCTACACACCAATTTGTTTCAACCACTCTTATTTACCTCCATTGTCAGACAGAAACTAACATGCCTGGAGTAAGAAGGGGCTAGTTTCCATCAAAGACCTATACATAGATGATCATTTTGCATCATTTGATCAGCTGAAGAGGAAGTTTGAGTTGCCTGGCACGAGCTGCCTCAGATTCCTACAAATCAGACATTATGTTCGATCCAAGATTCACACTTTTGAACCGCTCCCAAATGAACATGCTTTTTTTATGAATTGTTGAGCCCTCCTCACTCCAAGCATCTTATCTCTAGATTTGTATGTCTGTTTGACAACTGCAATACAGCCTCTACTGAGAGGATTAGAGAAGCATATGGCAGGGGTAACTTGGTATTGATGTATCCAACATTATATGGGAAAGGAGTATGTCTGTGGTACAACTCTGTTCAGTTAATAGCACCAGACACCAGTTGATCCAATGTAAAGTCACTCACCGTCTTCACTATTCCAAGCATAAAATGCACAGAATTTTCCCTTCTGTCTCACCACTGTGTGACAATTGTCAAGTGTCAGAGGGCACACTATCTCATGCCTTCTGGTTCTGCCTTTCATTAACGGGGTTCTGGGCCAAAATATTTGACTGGTATTCTAAGGCGTACAAAATAACCCTTCAGCTGGAGGCAGAACTCGCCGTCTTCGGCTGCTCGGAGTCCTCTCTGAACTTCCCCACAGCTGTGCAGCAGTCTTTGACACAGGGGACAAGTGTAGCAAAAAAACCTCATTTTGAAAGAATGGAAGTCCTCCTCTTCACCTTCTTTCCAACTGTGGTTGACAGACATGACCTATGTTATACGGATGGAGAGACTTAGGTTCCTGAGCACCAATTCACTTGGAGTGTTCTTAACCATTTGGGACCCGTTTCTAGCCTACCTCGACGAGGTTAGGGGTGATGGGTGACTTCCCTGGCTGGTTTCTCATGGATCCCTTGCGTGGGATTCCGGGCACAATGTCTCTCATAAGCATAAGCATAAGCATATTAAGCACCTTATGCGCCTGGTAATCACATTATAAATGTTAATAATGAATGAATGTTGATAATGATAATACATGTATGTTTTCTTTTCTTTCTTTTCCTGTGAGCATGTTCGTTTGTCTAGTCTGTGCATTGTTCAGAAATATAAATATATATTTAAAAATGTAAAGGGATAGTTCTGCTTTTTGGAAGCCTAGCCCCATTTGCTCCTTACTAGTCTCGCTGGCCAGCCTCCTCTCCATTCCGTCTGAGGAGTCTGGCGCCACAGGTCTCCATAACTGGGATAAACCCTCCCCTGCTCTACTCTGCTCTCCAATTGGAGGCGTCGGTTTCAGACGCTGCCGGATTTCCGCTCCCCGCTTAAGAAGCTCTGTCATTGGCTCCGACCATGTCAATCAGAGTGGCTTCCGCTCCGTCCTCCCTGTGTGTTGCTGTAAATAGTCCCCTGCCGCCTCAGGGAAAACAGCAACGCTAACTAGCTAGCAAGCTAATGGCAGAAACCTACAGGCTAGCTCGTTGCTACACGCTGGAAACGGCAAGTTGGATTGTTTGAAACTATTTTCCAAGGGCACTTCTGTTAAGCACCGCCCATCGCAATCCCACTATGGAGACCTGCAGCGCCAGACTCCTCGGACGGAAGGGAGAGGAGGCTGGCCAGCGAGACTAGCTCCTTACCAATGATGATGTTGATTGGTCGATTCCTTTCTCAGCACAATCCATGCTGTTCCTCATAAAAGCCAGATAGTTAGCTACAAACCAATACAAGGTCAATGGGGTCACACTCCTGTCTCAACTCAAAGCAATCGTGAAATCCCCATAGTGTAGGAATTTAGCCAGGGGCAAGGGCAAAAATGCCCCCAAGAATCTCAGAATGCCCCTAAAAACCATGATCCAAGGGCAAAAATTGCCCCCAATATTTTGATAATTTTATTTTCATTCAATTAATTTCATTTCCATCTCTAACACACACTCAGCACCTGCAAGCTGGTTGCCAGAAGATGACCATGAAGAACACACACTTAAGCAAATGTATGCACTAATTACAATTTTTTTTAAGTGCCCCCAAAAGTTTGTAAATGCCCCCAGTTTTTAGACAGTGGGGGCAAAAGTTGCCCCGAAAATATTTTTTGAAATGTCCTACACTGAATCCCCAGCATTTCTGCTTGTAGCCTATGCACTGTGTGATACTGTAGATAGGAAGAAAGTGTATCAAGCTTGGCCCTGCAATTTTAAGATGACGGAGCTCACAAGACTTAAAATCTGAGATTCCAGTAGGCTAAATTCAAGTACTTTAAAGTACTTGATTTTTTTCTTTTTTAAATTCAAGCACTTTGAAGCACTTTTCAGACCCGTAGCAACCCTCCCTCTCTCTCTCTAACACACACACACACACACACACACACACACACACACGTGTGCGCGCGCGCAGAGAGAGAAAGCTTTACGAGGCCACCTGAAAGCCAGGCTTTAGAGGTCAAATCCATTGACCCCACTCCCTCATCTCTTAGATTCATTTCTCTGGATGTTTTGACATGCCTAAGCCTCTTCTTGCCTGCTTGATCTCTTCTGCTTTCCCTCTGGTTGGCCCAGTCCTTCAATATGAGGGGAACTGGCCACAGATATTGCAGTCAGGAATGAAACATGACACTGTTGTGTTGAACTTGTGGTCCGTCATAATGCTGCATGAGAACAGGGGTGGCCTTGGTTAACGTGTGTACCGTAATATGATTCTTTGTTGACCCGCAGAGGGACATTCACGTTTTGTTGCCCTGAGGGATGTCAGAGGTCAGGGTCAGATAGCATAGCAACCTTGGAGCTGGTAGGGAGTCAGGGTCGCATATCTTACGCCCAAGTCTTAGAGCGGTTTCACAATGGGGACCCGGGAGCGGAACCGACCACACTTGATTCCAAATTGACCCCAGGTGCAGTTTGTTTCATGAGTGTCAACGCTGTGTTTAGTGCCCGGGCGGAGAACAGCATACCGTGACAGGGTCCACTTGAAAAGGTGGTCTGGGGAACGCTTTGGCGTGCCTGGGGACGGAACACTTGCGAATGTGAATGCCAACCGTACCGAACCACATAGACAACCCACGGTCAAGGATACCCTCCAGGCGTAGTTGATGCAAGTGTACTCTGCAAGTGTTTTGTTCCATCCCCGAGCACGGAAGAAATGTTGTAATGTGAAAGCTGACCAGTGGGGGAGAGGGGAGGGGGTCAATCGTACTCGGGCACGGAATGGAACGAAAGCAGTCGTTCCCAGTGAGAAAGCACCCTTAGCGCAAGGGCAAATCTTTGCTAATTTCTAGCACTCAAAATCTCCCTTTTTTCTTTTAATGACCACTGGGTCAGTACATCAAAGACGTGTTTCAGTGACCCAGTGGTAATTAAAAGAAAAAAAAAGAAAAAACTAGAAACTGGCACTAAGACTTGGGCATAAGATATGGTCCACTGTCTTGCTCAGAGACACTTCAGCAGCCCCGATGCTTTTTAGGTCTCCATAACAGTCAATTAGCCTATTTCACATCCAACCCAAATCACCCATTTTGTGTCTAAAAGGCAAGAAGTAAAACAGGTGCAAGCAAGAAATTGATTAGAGCCTAGTGAGTACCGCAGGAATGAGTCCGAAGACCCAGATGTTAGCACTTCCTGGTTCCCTCGTCTCAAAGTCAATGGAATTTTTGTATGGGGATTTGGTTAACTGCCTGAAATAAGGTATGTGGTTAACAAAAGTTTATGAAACTGCGACCTTTGTGTTCAGTAAGAAAATCTTCACAAATGTGGACCAAGTCGCCTGTCTTCCATCATCCGCCAAAGATAAGACGGTTTCTTCTTTCCCTCTGGTGCAGCGTTCATGCATAATGTGCCAGGTATGATCTCAGCGTTTGTCTTGGACGCCTGATGCAGCAGGGCTTTGTCCAACAGTTCACATCATAGCATAATGGTCTCGGCCTCTGACCTCTTTCCATGGCTGCTCTTCTTTCCTCCCCCCTCCTCCCTTCTTTTCTCCCCCCTCCTCCCTTCTTTTCTCCCCCCTCCTCCCTTCTTTCCTCCCCCCTCCTCCCTTCTTTTCTCCCCCCTCCTCCCTTCTTTTCTCCCCCCTCCTCCCTTCTTTTCTCCCCCCTCCTCCCTTCTTTCCTCCCCCCTCCTCCCTTCTTTTCTCCCCCCTCCTCCCTTCTTTCCTCCCCCCTCCTCCCTTCTTTCCTCCCCCCTCCTCCCTTCTTTTCTCCCCTCCTCCCTTCTTTCCTCCCCCCTCCTCCCTTCTTTTCTCCCCCCTCCTCCCTTCTTTCCTCCCCCCTCCTCCCTTCTTTTCTCCCCCCTCCTCCCTTCTTTCCTCCCCCCTCCTCCCTTCTTTTCTCCCCCCTCCTCCCTTCTTTCCTCCCCCCTCCTCCCTTCTTTTCTCCCCCCTCCTCCCTTCTTTCCTCCCCCCTCCTCCCTTCTTTTCTCCCCCCTCCTCCCTTCTGCCCATTCAATTTAAGCTTCTCTGTGAAGGCTTTGTTTCACCTCCAGACCAAGAAAAATGCACATATCTCTCATCGTGTGCGATATTTAGTTCAGGATATGTTCCTGTTTGACACACTCATACATATTCATCCATTTATACACATTACTGTCTGCAGTAGAAAATGATGCCCCCTCCCAAACCCGCAACTTTAAGCCAGTCAGTTCAGGGCAGTGATGCTAAACCAGTTCATTATCAATCATTTGTAATTAGGGGGAAGGGATCAACGGTTTAAAGCTGGTTTAAGGCAGCATTGCACCCTTGCCAGCCCCGGCTGTCAGTGGGAGACACTAGAGGACACTCTGTAGAGTGCCGCCAACCTTTCTACTAAGTATGGTGTTACGTGAAGTCATTTGGAGGCGCCTTTTTGTGATTGGCCACGCCCCCTTTTGTCCAGTGGGTGTGGAAAGTTAATCAGTTCTGAGTTGGCCCATGACCTACTTTTCTACAACGTTTATGCAAATCCGTTCATAGGTTTTTGAAATATCCTGCGGACGGACAGACACACAGACAGACAGACAGAGGTGAAAACACAACCTCCCAGTCACTTCCATTGGGTAAAATCTTCTTTGTAGTGATAGGGGGTAGGGGGTAGTGGTAGGGGTACCACTGAGGGGTAGAGATGAAAAACATTCTTTTCACAGCAGGTTCAACCATCATTGGTAAGTCCAGCTGTCTCTGGAGCGCTCACTCGCTGCTGTTTCAATTTGTCACTTGCTGTGCATTTTACTGCCAGCGACCACAATTTGAGCAAACTTACGGCGTCTCTGGCATCTGGGTAATGTAGCGGTAGATTCCCTGCCTACCAACACAGGGTCGCAGGTTCGCATCCCCATGTTAACTCAACATGAATAGCGTGATCCTCCCATGTGCTACATCCTGCCGGTGAAGCTTCCCGCTCTCAGGTGAAAAGAAGCAGCTGGCAACTGTTGGAGGAAGCATGGTGCTAGTCTACGACTCTCCCCAGATCGGTAGAGGGGGTGGAGCAGCGACCGGGGCAGCAAGGGGAAAATTGGCCAAGTACAATTGGGGAGAAAAAGGGGGGGAATCAGAAAAAAAAAACTGCGTCTCAATTATGGGATGGGACATTCCCCAATTTGTGATATGGATTTCTACATACAGTAAAAGCCTGCCTAGTGCAGCTTTAAGGCTTCTCTCTGCTGGTTAAAACACCCAATGTTTTTCACATGCAATGACAAGAAAAACATCAATATACGGCATTCATCCATCCCAGAGTCCTGAGACCAACTTGTCTGAGTTGGCCTGGGAGCATTTAGACACACAAGAGGCCACCATGTGTGTGGTCTGCCCTTTGCCTTCTGCGGGCACAGTCAAGTTGAGAGAGAAAAAGGCAGGCAGGATGAAACCTGCTCCATGCTATCTGATCCGTTTGGGTCTTGATCAGAGAGAAAGACAGAGAGGTAGACTGAGCCTTTCTCCAACTCATCCAGTCTATCGTTCCTTTTGATCTAGGCGGTGTGCGAGATCAAACTCGAGAGTTCAATCAAGACACGAGCAGAGTGACAGAGCAGATGAAAAGACGGGGGGGAGACATGGATGGATCGAAGAAAGCCTCAGCCACTGCAGATGTTCCCGGCTCATCATTCATTTGATCTGCTCTTTGCTCGATTACACCTCCCTGTTCTGTTTACAGTCTCTTCAAAGGGACACTGCGACGCCTGGACAGCGGCAAACAGAATCCCTGGATTACTGCAGCTGTGTTTGTGATGTAAATCAAAGTGGGATCTTTTTGATTCAGGTTTGGCGATGTATGTCTGTCAGCTAAGTGCATCACATCTCAGCCTTTGACCAATATATCAGAACAACTGAGCTTTGTATAACAGGAAGCAAGACTGGTATTGACGTATGTTTAGTCACTTCAGTTAATGACACACATCCATGTCAGCTGACTGTGGTGAAATTCAGTCTGTTGAGAGATGCATCACAGAGGAACTTAATCTGGATTTACACAATAGAAAAGACTGATCTAACCTAATGGATTTTTCCATGTTGTCATTTCAATTAAAATTTTGAGATTTAGCTGACTTCCTCAAAAAAGAAAAGAGAAAAGAAAAAAAATAACACGTGTGGTTGATGTGTAGACAGTGACTGTTGCAGGGGTTGACCTTGTGATGGCTTCGAGACACGCATCCTCTCCAGCCACTTACTACAGCCATCCTGCCTTCCAGCCATGATCGGAAAGATAGGATCTGACTCACGTAGGGTTAACACCCCCCCCCCCCCCTCTTTCTTCCCCATGATTACATCCAGCCTAGGCAGGCCCGTCTTAAAAGCACTGCCAGTAATCTGAACTACACTGAGAGTATCTGGTCCTTCATCATTGAGCACAGAGCACAGAGTGCTGGCTTAAAGCAACACTGTTCATTAGAGAAACGTGCAAGGTTTCAAGCATGGTGCCTGTAGAGGCAGATACAGCAGCCTGGAGAGGCAGATACAGCAGCCTGGAGAGAGTGAGGCAGATACAGCAGCCTGGAGAGAGTGAGGCAGATACAGCAGCCTGGAGAGAGTGAGGCAGATACAGCAGCCTGGAGAGAGTGAGGCAGATACAGAGAGTGAGGCATATACAGAGAGTGACCATGAGGACTGGGAATGGACCTCTCTGTCAACATAAACAAACCCAATCAAGCTTTGGGGACTGGACTCAGGCCTGGGAGAGGGAGGAGGGGCGGGTGCATTGGAGGGAGGCGCCAATCTGAATATTTAAAGGATTAGACAAAAGTAAGGGGGGGGGGGGTTATTCACTATGAAGCTACACAAATTCCCCTAAAGGATGAATGACAGAGAGCGAGGGTGAGAGAGAAAGGGAGAGGGCATGCGTGTGTGTGTGTGTGTGTGTGTGTGTGTGTGTGTGTGTGTGTGTGAGTGTGTGTGTGCGTGTGTGTGTGTGTGTGTGTGTGTGTGTGTGTGTGTGCATGCATGTGTGTGAGTGTGACTGTGTGTGTGCAGCACCCCCCCCCCCCCCAAGCTCCACGGGACCTATCATTACCAGATGACACAGTGAGGGTGGCTGCCGGCCGAGTCGCTGCTTATTGCCCTAAACTCAAGTCTATGCCTCTTTCTCTCCTCTTTCCCTCATCTCTCTCTCTCTCTCTCTCTCTCTCTCTCTCTCTCTCTCTCTCTCTCTCTCTCTCTCTCTCCTCCCTTCCTCCCTTCTCCATTTCCAGCTGTTCTTGGAGCACGCAGCAGCGGAGACCGGGGGAAGTTCTCCACCAATTGTTTCAGCCCCAAGAGGACAGCTCAGCGGTTGGACCCCTCCCTCCCCCTGTCTCTCTCTCTCTCTCTCTCTCTCCTCTCTCTCCAGTCTCTCTTGCTCGCTCTGCCCTTCTCCCTCTCTCTCCTCCCCTTGCCGTGACAGAGCACACCTGCTTGGTCCTGGCTGCACGCGTTCTGAGTCCAATTACCCCATAGGCCCTCGCAGGCGCTTCACTGTTTCATCCCCCCCATTCTCAGCTGGATTTTGGGAGTCAAGCTCATCTTGCGGCACGCTACTCTTTGCCTGGCTTCTACTGGGAACAGGTAGGCTAATCCTTTACCTCTGGGACAAGCCAGGGATGCACGGAGGAAAGTCTGGGTATTACAGTCTAGAGTATGGCTGGGGGATGCACGCATTGCACGGAGGAAAGTCTGGGTATTACACTCAATGGGGGGATGTGAGGGTTTCAGCAGGGATGGTG
This sequence comes from Poromitra crassiceps, assembly GCF_964638095.1. Taxonomy (NCBI): domain Eukaryota; kingdom Metazoa; phylum Chordata; class Actinopteri; order Beryciformes; family Melamphaidae; genus Poromitra; species Poromitra crassiceps. The sequence continues at coordinate 53,123,911 of NC_139624.1, forward strand.
GAGGTTTTACTGAATTTGACTTTTGGATAACTTTGGAGTTGCTGCAGCAAATCCTTGTGTGAACAATGTTTTCCTGCATTTTTAGCATGTGATTTTTACATAGATGATCAAACTCCAGTGTAGCAGAATATATCATTATATATATTTTTTTATTATCCATGATTTAAAAGTGATGTATTTGCTGAGAAGAAAAGATGACTTTTTGTGTTTTCTTGCACAATTACATCCATGGATATTTCTATACTGTCTGTGTGCCATGATGGATGTGAATATGTTTGATTCTTCATGTGTCTCTGTATCTCTGCAGCCTTTGTGTGGTTGTGTATGTTCCAGCTACGTTGCCAGGTCTTATTCCCACAGCAGGCTTGGCTTTGGGATGAGAGGGCTCTAACTAATCATTCCCAGCCCATGCATACAGCACATTGGAAAGAGCACCAGCTAGGGGAGGAAGGGGGTGTGGTAGCACAGTTGATGCTGGTCGTCTACTCCACTGATGTGCCAAAAAAAAAGAAAGAACTTTTTGCTCATCAGACATTTCCAAGGTATCCACCATTGAATTCCATGTTATCTTCTCAGCGGTTTCTCAGTTGACTTTTCTGCTTTGCGGTTTTCACTTTGTTGCCTCCTTTGGCAATTGATCAAGTCAAGTGTTTTGACATGGCTTGTTGATTGTTTGGATTTTGCTCATATGGGACGAGCTATCCTCAACATACATGTGCATGGGTGTGTTAGCTTATCACTCGACAGGCATAGCCAGCTAATATGACGTGTTGTTATAGCTACACACTAGAAAAGGAGTTGAGTGAGGGGAGAAGTGAGGACATTTCTTTCTACATAATCTCACAGGTTGTCTCTCCTCTTTTTTTAGTCACTGGCTTCAATGGGAAAGACATTAGGTTTACGAGTGCTTTTATCCTCAGTTCAGTTGTTGCTTTTAATCACTGGCTTTCTCTCTCTCTTTTTAGTTTTCTCTCATTCTACCTCTCTCTCCCACTCTCTCTCTCTCTCTGGCATTTGGGCATTCTACAAGCAAAAGAGTGGGGTGAGGGGGAGCTGAAATAACAACAAGGATTTCTTTGTGTTGATTCAGCCCATTAGTGTTTGTCAAGCCTTTCATTGGAAAAGTCTGTGTTCCTGGGCGTCTCAGACTTTCCATCTCAGTAGTTCATCTCGCAGTGCAACCAGACCATTTCCACCCCAAACTCCCAATCTCTTATCTGTCCGCTGTGCAGCTCTGCTTCTTATCAACGTGGACCTCTCTCAGCCTGTTTCCACAGGAGCAGAACAGGACCCGAACTGCCAGGGGCAACTAAAGAGAGAGGCTTTGAAGGGGGGAGAAAGTTGTACCTGGCAATGCACAGTGCTATTAATCCTGTAGTGCTACAGCTTTCTCTATCAAAGCGGGGTCTGAAGGCTTCCCGGCAAGCCACCACACAACTCCCAGCTAACTCAGTACATCCCTATCGCCAGCAGGGGAAACATACAGTAATTGGGCTCATCTGTACTGTATTGCTTTGAACGGACTAGAATGGAAAGAAATTGAGACAAACTAAACCCAATGAAATGTGAGAGGGTGTGTAGGGGTAGAATAGAATAAAGCCACACAAAACTATCCCCGTAAGCTTATACTGTGCTGAAATAGTAGGCTATACAGTAAATATGCTTCACACACTGTTGTACTCAGCTGAGCAGATGTTTGATATTTGAGGCAGGAATGAGTGAGCGGAAGGTTTGGATGAGACAAGGCCCAGACTTGCACCCAGGGGCTGCATTGTTTCCATCTGGACTTCAACTCTCTGGGTCCATGCACCAAGAGAACAATGGAGTTGAATGGACATTACCACGAATGCTTTTTTTCTCCTGCTCACTGGGATACCAGAAAGTTCCACATGTCAATCATTGTGGCCTTTCTTCTTGTAGAAGGGTCAGACAGAGAGAAAATACCTTGAGCTGCATATGGGAGATGAAGGGAGGAGAGGTGGAGGGGAGGAAGGAGCAGAAGAAAGGGAGGAGGAGATGGAAAGAGAAGAAAGGGAGAGCAGGCTAGCTGGACGGTTGATAATGGGAGTGAAGTTGATGGCAGGCCTACAGCGTTTCTTATGGAACAGCTGAAGTGTGGTTGAACCGCTGGCTGGCTCTCCCATGCTCCGGCTCAGAACACCAGGCGTGCCTTAGATGATAGTTATTAGTCTGACGCGTATTTTTCTGCATAAAACCTCCAGGAAATACACTGTCGTGGTGTCAGGGGCATTTGCTAAGCCAAATATATTTGTTGAAAAAGAAAGGTTGACTGACCGGCAGGCTAGTTTCCAAGCAAGATTGATTTGGCACGACTCCCGTTACAAGATCTTTTTGGCTCTGAAGATGTTTGTTGGCCGTGTCTTTGCATATTTTCAGATGTTCTCACTTAGAAAATCCCCTGATACGTTAGAAAATCTGCTGAAAACACTGACAAACCACTCCTGAGTGGACGGCCAGCGAAGAACACGTAGAATCACTCCAAAGTTGCAGCGTTCCCGCATATACCGCTCACGCTCGCGTGTGCGAGTACACATGCAAACACATGGGAGTGGACAGCACATTGAGTCGCTGATGGGCTTAAAAGGGCCACACGTGTTTTAAATGTCCTGTAGCCTTGTAAATACCTTGCCATGATTCATTGCTGACAGACGCGCTGCAGAGGCAGAGGCAGGCCTGTGGAGGGTTAAGGGGAGACGGGGGGGAAGGGGGGGGGGGGGTTGGATGGGGGTAGTATAGGTGGAGGGTGGGATGGCCGTCTGCTTTTTAGTGCTCCCTCCGTCACAACATGGTGTGGTCTGCTAAACGCAGGGAAAGAAGATAAGTTTGAGTGAATGGTAGTTTGATTTTAGGGGTGTAACGATAACCGGTTTTAATGATAACAGTGATAAAATTCCTTACGATAACCGTACCGTTTCAAATTTTCATTATCATTAAAACCATGGTACCGTGATTACCGTGGTACCGTGATTACCGTGGTACCGTGATTACCGTGGTACCGTGATTACAGTGCTTTGAAAAACATGGTAAATACTGTCCATCATCAACCAAAGTTGGCAACAGTCTCCCAGATGCAAACATGCAGCCTTGGAGAAATGATTTCAGTGTCTCAATCCTTTTTGGGTCTGAGTTTTCAATATAAAACGTAAAATGATTTCAGTGAGTCTCTCAGTAATTTTTGAACATTTTCAGCAATTTCTTATGAATACCGTGATAATACCATAACCGTGATAATTTTTCTCACGATAATCGTGATGTGAAATTTTCATACCGTTACATCTCTGATTGGTGATGTTAGTATCTGGTTCTGGGTGTCTCGTTGATATTTTACATGCGCTAAATTTCAACGAAAGGTAAGGGGGAGAGATCACGAGAAAGGCAGAGAGGCAACGTGAGACCTACTACTCCAATTGAGCTCTGCCTCTCTCCAGTGTAATCTGTTTCCTGTCTGGGAATCATTAGAAACACTGGGGCCAGACTTCTGGGGGACAGCGGGGAGGGAGAGAGAGGGAGGGAGAGAGAGATAGAGAGAGGGAGAGAGATATGAGACAAAAGAGGAAGACGGGAGGATTGACAAGGATGCCGCTACAACCGGAAATGTCAACCTCCGCCCCCTTTTTCTCAGAGATCAGATATGGAGAGATGAGTCACAGGCGCACAGCTTCACAGGGAGAGACCAGAGAGGAGAGATCAGAAGATAGGCATGCTTAAAGGGCTGACACAGGGGACAACTGTCGCCAAGAAACTCATTCTGCAGGAATGTAAGTCCCCCTCCCCACCTTGTTTTCAGCTGTGGGTTGGCGGACATTATCTCTGTTATACGGATGGAGAGACTCAGGTTCCTGAGGACCAACTCACTTAAAATATTGTTTATTATCTGGGACCCGTTTCTGGCCTACTTTGCCAAGGTTAGGGGCGACGGGTGACTCGTCCAGCTGGTTTCTTATGGACCCCTTGTGTGGGATCCCATACACAACATCTCTTACAAGCACATAAGCACGTTATGCGGCTGGTAGCACCACGTTGTAATATTGGAATGTCGATAATATATGTATGCTTTTTCTTTCTTTTATTGTCCTGTGTCTGAGCTTGTTTGTTTTTTGATGTTCTGAAAAAAAGTAGGAAAAAAAATATATATACAGTATATATATATATATACAGTATATATATATATATATATATATATATATATATATATATATATATATATATATATATATATATAATATATATAATGGGGAAAAAAGATGCAGGTCTGAAGCCCAGCCTCGTCTCTACTTTTTACATCACTCCTACACACAAACATTCACTTTGACAGGCCCCAGCTGGCCCTCAAAAGGTCACTCTAGCTCTTTTGAAGGCCCGAAGGAGCACTGATCTCAGCGCTGTGAGATTCACAAAGCAAATGATTATGGACTCCCCACTGGTCGCAGGTCCGAGTGAAATCTGTGTTGGCTTGACCCCTTGCACGACTTCCTCAATCAAATCCTGTTTGGCGAAAGTCACTAAAGCCCAACATAAACCTTTAGAATTTGTCAAATTTTTTTTTTTTTTTTTTACCGTGAGTCTCTTTTGAAAACTATGCACAGTTTACAAAATTAATTGAGGCGCTAAATTGTGTGGTTACTACTGATTTTATTGATTATTAGTGTCAGTCCAGTGCCCTGTGAATAAAGCCTGTCGCACTTTCTACTGTAAGCTGGCATGGAACGTGGCGGCGACGACGTGATACTGGGCATGTTCCCTGCATGAAGCCATGCTGAAACGATCAATTATGTGAAGGACCTCGGGGAGAATAGCTTCATGCAATTAGCGTTCATGCACACATGACGCTGCAGATGTTTGGTTTGTACATGTGCCAGATTAGCAGAATATTTCATTCATTAGAACACTTCCTTACAAGAAGGAGAAGGTGGCACTTCTAAATCGTTGCTAAAACATGATTAAAACAAGGCTGGAACTAAAGAGTGGAAGTAATGCTGTTGGAAATGCAATATCGGGGTATTTTACCACCCTTAGTTTTAGTTATTTGCTGTGTTTTATTGACGTGCCAGAGCAGGTTTAAACCCAGTATTGCAGTTGGATTGACAACAAAACGTGTCTGTTTAAAACATCTGAATGTGTCAAAAGGCAAGACAATCAGAACCGATTGTGTTTACACTTCCTGTTGCAGAGGTTATCCCCGCAATCTGCTTCCAGTGAGTCACACTAGCTTTGACACAGAGACGATCTCTGGTTTGAGCAGGTAAAACAGCCGGCGTTTTGAACAGGAAGTCGTAACACAAACGGGTCAAGTGGGCAGGGCTACATAAGGTGAATACAACTATTTAAAAAAAAAAACGTAACATTACTAGCAACAAGTCAATGTAATTGCAAGCAGAGCTGTGTCAAGGTTTTTGTCTCAACAAAGCATCAATCTGAAGCAAAAAGTTGATGACATATTTTGTGAGCAACCCTAGACTCAATCAGGTTTGATTTACAGCTTGCTGTGATCAAGTGCCCTGACTTCCAATGTTTAGGAAAGTCCCATCTGACGAGGGGAAGAAAAGAAACTGGACCAGTTTTCCAATTGGGTCTCTGCCCCAGTTGTTCATCTTATTTGGAGGAATAGGAAATGCTGACACTGGCAAGATTTGGAGTTGCGTGGTCAAGGCATGTTCCAGCATGCTGTGTCGATAGCCCTCTAGGTCTAGCACCTACACACACACACACACACACACACACACACACACACACACACACACACACACACACACACACACACACACACACACACACACACACACACACACACACACACACACACACACACACACACACACACACACACACACCTCAAGTAAATGTGTTGTTTGAGGAGCTCAAGTGCTCATAGATGCTCGAGGTGTGTAGGTTGTGTGGATGCATCTGAGGCTGAGCAGCCTGGTGATGAAGCACAGAGGTCTGGGGCACATCAGGTTGTCCAGGTTCCAAACTGTGAAAGCTGCAGAAACCGATTGAATTTCAACTTTCTTTGAGATGGCAGTTTAGCCGTTTTTGCTTGCTCTGTGTCTGCTGACGGGCCTTGGATGAGCATCCACCTAGACACTTTCACCACAGTGCAGCGATCCTATTTATTTGATTCTTCACTGCTGCTTTCATTACACAGGCAATGTTCTTCCACAGTGCATGATACCTTCAAACCACTCCAAAGCCAACCTTATGGATATACTGTAATACCACTTGAAGTTTCTGCAGCTATGGTTACACATTGTTAGTTGTGATCCGTAGTAATCTCTCTGAAATCTCCTGTTTTGCCATTGCCTGTTTTTATTTTCAAATTCTCATTTTACTCTCAGGAACAAGTCCTGGGCCTGATTATGACTCACTAACTAGATGGCAGTAATTAAATATTTGTGTCTGTGCAGTAAAGCTGGAGTTGTTAAATGCTCATAGCATTAAATTATGAGAGGTCGCTGCAAGAGCGCTCTCTCTCTCTCTTCTCCTTGCCTGTCTGGTTCACATTAAAAGCTACCAAAATGTTTATGGACAAAGACTGATGGCAGGAAACACAGGGGGTCGTCTTTAATATATGCTGCACACGGGTGTGTGTGGGTGTGTGTGTGTGTGTGTGTGTGTGTCCGTCTGTCCATTTATGTGCCTGTAGTCAAGTGTGTCCGTCCGTCCGTTTATGTGCCTGTAGTCAAGGGTCAAAGCAGAGGACATAAGGTTCAGTAGTTCCTCTGTTCTTTCATGTGTATCATCCAACCCAATCACCAGAATAAAATGTAGGCATTGTATGTATCTAGAATCTACAGAAATGTCAAATATGAACATTGCGGTCCTCCAGCACAGACACGGCTCTTCCTGGTTACTTGCTCAGGCACGTCCCCGCCTCCCTTGCCTCTACCTCTGAGGAGCCACCACTACTTCCTGGTTACCGTGACCACTGACTCGGCCCGGTAGCAAGTTGCTCCGTGGCTACCGCCCCATTTCGGCCGGGGTACCACGGCTCGCAATGGCGGTTAAGTTTAGGCAAGCAAAACAACTTGGTTGGAGTTAGGGTTATGGTTTGGGTCGTCAGGATTCAAACCAGCTCTCTCATCTGACATAAAGTTGCAAGTCGGAAATGCTAAAGGCCTATGTCCACTGGCTGCGTTAGGGGTCCGTGCAGTTGCCTTAACAGACCCACACCCATGTAATCTGTCAGACGCATAGAACATAGAACAGGTGCGTATTTTTTCCCTAACATGGACGATAGTCTGTTCCGTACTGCATCTGGTGTACATTGGGTTTAAAGGTCTGCCACTCTTACCCCTTCTCCCTCCTTAAACCTCAGTCTGTCATTATGACGTGTACAACGTTAATTATTTAATGTGAAATGTGAAATTACATCTATTTTCGTTCAGAAATGTTCATATTTTACATTTCTGTGGATTCTAGAAACGTACAATGCCAACATTTTAATCTGGCGAATGGGCTGGTATCATCCCGTTCAGATCAGAGCTGGTTACAATAGTACTGCTGAAAATTCTCAGTTTGTTGTAATCTGCATCATGTCCCAGATGTGTAGAGTTCACTGCATCCGTATGACTAAGAAAAGTATGATAAATTGACATTAAATACTTTCCGGTGACTGTCAAAGTTTATGGCAATCAATATTGTTCTGTGAGTCAAACCCAACCCATCTGGCATCCCAACAGAATACAACAAATGATCAAAAGTAACTACAAATACTATTTGGCACAGATGTGTTTTGTATCTCCAACGCCAAGAAGATGGGAAAACACCCCAGCCAAGTGTGCAGACGAGGTTTTCATTGGACTGGGTTTGCTACTCTTAGATAAGGCAGTGTGATACAGCCAAGATTACTCAGCCAGTGGAGGAGACTAGAACAATACTGTATGTTCAGACCAGAGTCTTGGTTTCAACACCTCTCTCCACATGCTCCATCGTTCCAGCTGAGGCAAAATGGAAAAGTGCATCTAGACATTACACACTGTGACAAAACTCCAAGCTCTCAGGGCTGACGTATTATTTCACCCTTCCAGTGTTTCTTAGGTTTTTCAGTTACGTAAACCAACAGGGAAAGGGTAATAGAATACAGCAGAAATGATTTTTATGACTTTTATGATTTTCGAAGCGTAAATGCCTTTTCTTTCATAGGATTTTCAGAAAATGCTTCAAGTCATAAAAGTGGTCCTCATTTGTGAAGATTATCTTGCTGAACACAACGTTCGATGGTTCATAAACTTTTGTTAACTATGGATCTTATTTCATCCATTTAACCAAAATTCCCATACAAAAATCCCAATGACTTTTACACGTAGGAACCAGGAAGTGCAAGGACTTCTGGGTAAGCCTACCAAAATATGCCCATCCCTGCGGTACTCATAGAGAGACAAAATTAGCATTTACTAGCCAAGACAGCCAATAATTGTCTAAATGAAAGTGATAAAGAATTCCAAGAGTTCCAAACTTATGTGTACTGTATACGCAAGTACTGTATCCACTGGAGCATACAGTAGCTGTACAGTGTATCCACTGGAGCATACAGTAGCTGTACAGTGTATCCACTGGAGCATACAGTAGCTGTACAGTGTATCCACTGGAGCATACAGTAGCTGTACAGTGTATCCACTGGAGCATACAGTAGCTGTACAGTGTATCCACTGGAGCATACAGTAGCTGTACAGTGTATTTAAGCACTAGGGTTGCCAACATTACATCCCAGGAAAACGGGACGGGACGGACCCCCACTCACTTTTTTTCTTTCCAAAGAATAGTATAGCCTAATGGGCCTATGATGCCCATTTGCCACACAATGACACACCCGCATCAAACAGTTTTCTCTCTCTCTCACACACACACACACACTCTCTCTCTCTCTCTCTCTCTCTCTCTCTCTCTCTCTCTCTCTCTCTCTCTCTCTCTCTCTCTCTCTCTCTCTCTCTCTCTCTCTCTCTCTCTCTCTCTCTCTCTCTCTCTCTCTCTCTCTCTCTCTCCTGTCCCTCTCAATACTGCGGAGAGCAGCAGTGTTCCCTCTCTCAAACACACATTACCAAATGTACAAACAATAGACAAAAAAAAACGTTTTCCCTCTAACCTCTGGGGGCAGCCCCATTTCAATGTGGTGCAACAGGAACTCAAGAGGCGCGGTCGGCAGCGGAAGAAAATCCCTTTCCGCTCCCTGCAACCTCTGCCATTGGCTCCAACCGACCGGCTCTGCCCATTCATGGATTTATTTTCTGCTCCCTGCGTGTCACTCTCAAATCAGTCCGTTGCTATGAAACAACAATAACAACTCTAGCTTGTTGCTAGTAGCAAGTAGCAACTTGCTATACGCTGAAAATGGTAAGTTTTGACAACACACCGGTCACGTTCACTTCATTTTGATCGGGTAAAGCGCAGCATGCGTGCTAGCACTGTTGCACCCCTTTTGACGGAGCCTGCCGACAGATTTTCAATGCACGTTGAAAGTCTGTTTTAAGAGATTACCAAATAGAAAAATAGGATAATCTACGTAGCTACAGTACTATGGAAAATTTGCACTAGGCTACTACTACATGGACAACACGCAAAATGACATTATTCAACTTCTTCACGTTGTCAGACTCGGGCACGTACGCACGTCCACGTGAACAATGTCGACACATCTTTTCACGTAGGCTGGCTTAGGCTGAAGTGAATATTTCATGATGTAGCCTATGTTATATAGCCTACCAGCATTGTATCCAATGGAGTGTACAGTAGCTGTACAGTGTGTCTAAGGCAGCGGTGACAGTCTTGTGGACTGGGACTATAATTACGACTCGTGTTGGAAGACACTGAGCCGTGATCCCCCTGACCTGATGCAACCCTGAGCTGCACACACACACGCACAAGCACGTGCACACACACACACACACACACACACACACGCACGCCCACACACACAGCTCTTATTCTCCCTTTCTCTCTCTCTCTCATACACACACACACTCTTAGAAAATTTAAACAGGCATTGATTGCATGCTCTGATTCACTCGCACGCGCACGCGCACACGCACACACACACACACACACACACACACACACACACACACACACACATAAACACAGAGGGCCCTATCTTGGTACAGGCGATATCCCCTATTTGCGCTTGCGCACCTGTTTGCGTGTAGAGATGTAACGGTATGACAATTTCACATCACGATTATTATGACCAAAATTATCACGGTTATTGTATTATCACGGTATTCGTAAAAAATTGCTGAAAATGTTCAAAAAGTACTGAGAGACTCACTGAAATCATTTTACAATGTTTTATATTGAAAACTCAGACCCAAAAAGGATCGATATACTCACTGAAATCATTTCTCCAAGGCTGCACATTTGCATCTAGGAGACTGTTGCCAACTTTTGTGATGGACAGTATTTACCATGTTTTTCAAAGCACTGTAATTACGGTACCACAGTAATCACGGTACCACGGTTTTAATGATAATGAAAATTTTAAACGGTACGGTTATCGTAAGGAATTTTATCACAGTTATCATTCAAACCGGTTATCGTTATCGTTACATCCCTATTTGCATGCCTTAACGATAGCAGATCGCCTTGCGCATGTGTCCAGGTGTTATGCAGAGTTTTGCACCCCCGCCCGGCAGCAGCTAAACGCATCCCCACCTCAGCATATTGTAATGATTTATACAGAAACATAACGGTTTAAAAATTATTTAATTGTTTGGGTAGACGTGACCTCCCTGTTTTTAAGTTAAAACAGCCCCAAAATATGGTGGGGATGCAATTATTCGTGGAGGAGCATAACTCATTACAACAACGGGCGCAAGCGCACATTAGAGGCGTGCCAAATCATTTATGCACACCGCAAATGGGATTTGGGTGGTGTTAACCACCAGAATTATTCACAGGTGTGGCCTCGCAATGCCTGGGCGTTACATCAATCAGATTCCCATCTTGCAGTCCCTGTAATACAGTTTGCGTGAGGCATGCTGTAATTCTCCCCATGCGTAATTTGGATAGGTGTAGGGTAGGCCAATTGACTGGATATATTATCCCTATCTCATAACGACACCATCACATCATATACCTGTTAGAAAAAACATCAGTGTTTTGATGCAATTCGGCTTATTTTGTTGACTGGGGTGGGACAATAAAAACGTGTTTGCAGCGGGTAAACGGCGGAGACAAAAGAAAAGATTGGAGGATTTACAGTGGACTCAATTAAAACTCGGTGAAACATTGAGCTGCCGACTCATGCCGAGGACAGAGAGAGATGGAGAGAGCTTGTGATAGATCGGCTGCTGTGGTGCCACCGACTCTCCGGGTTATGGGATAGCAGGTGAAGGTGAATAGCCTATTGCAAGTAGGCTATAATGTACAAGTTTTCTCAATTCATTTACCATAACCCCTCCTTGCAATGTGATAAAAGTTTCTCAGTGAATTATAGTTGATTGCCTCACCAAATAATCTGCTGGTTACGCAATTTTAGCAGCAGAATTTGATGTCCTGGTTTTCAAAGCTCTTAGAGCAAAGTAATTGCGCGCTGCTGACGATAGGATAATGCCATCTATCCCCACATTTTTGCGCTGAAATCCGCTTTTGCGAAGATAGGGCCCAGAGACACACAAACACAGACACACACAGGCCCTCATTTATCAAGGGTGTGCAGAAAACGCAGTGTATGTCTCTTACGATACCGTTCATGTGGCATTTAATGAAGCATTCGTATCTCGCCAATCACAGCGTAACAATGAGCACTCACTGATCAATTTGATGGCTGGAATCAAAACCATAATACTAAAACCATAAAATGAAACTATAATATTCTCCTTTCAGAGACCTCGCCCCCTGATTTCACGACATTGCGGAAGACACTTCCCTGACCTTGAAATTGAAAATATAATGTCGCAAGACAAATTAGTTTTATTTGGCAGCCTGAAATGTGTAATTAAAGAACTCGGAAAAATGCAGCAATAAAAAAATTCCGTGCACAGTGAACTCCATCTGAACTGTGCTGAATTTGTGCTGTAGTTGGGTCATTTCGAGCAATTGCGTGACCAAGGAGAGCGGATGTGCGTTTTCCAGTTTATATTTGTCATCTATTAAGTAAAAAAAAGCCCCATGCCTCTCGCGAAAATGCGGGCAACATTTTGGACCCTTCATAAATGACAAATAAACAGAAACGAACGCTCTCTGCTTTCAAGGAATTGCTGGGAATGGCCTGACTGTTGGATCTGTTGCAAGAGATTTCACCCCGTTAATTGCAAATAGTTTCCATTAACACCAACAAAAAGGATTGAAACTGTGGACTTTGTTTGGTGAAAATATGTCATTATTTTAGGGAATAATTACATAACATGGTTTTTCAATTCATTTTGATATTTGGAATTTACAAAGCCCTGAGGTTATTGGGAATGCGAGTGACAGTCGGCTTTTGCTAAATATATTTTGCTGTAGGCTACACTTTTAGGTGATGAATAAAATAATAATTAAAAGAAACATTGCACCGCACGTCCACGCTAGCTCTATTAACTGCATACACGGGGTGAGAGCTGTCGCGGGGTTTCATCGTGGCCTCCGCTCACATGCTACGTGACGATCGTACACAGTTTTCTGTCGTACGTCGGCTTGATACTGTAAATGTGGGCCAGCTTGTATACACACAACGCATGCACTCATTGCTTTCTCACTCAGTCATGCCTCAGACCATGCAGACACACACACACACACACACACGATAAAGTATGCACATACAGTACACATGCACACAGACCATTGAGTCAGATAAAAGCAGGCCAGTGTCACTTTCAGGTCTGGCCAGCTGGTTTGGGGTCAGTTTCATCATCCTGGCCATGGTGTTCAGGTCAAGGGCTGCTGCAGACTGACTGCTCCCAGATCATTTGTTAGCAGCTGCGGCTCACATCTGCCCTTCAATTATTGTGGCAGCAAGAGGGAAGGAGGAACGTTTGGCTTTAAGCATGACAAGCAGATTGCTGGGTCGTGGCGGTTGTGTGTGTGTGTCTGTGGATGTGTGTGTATGTCTGTGTGTGTGTGTGTGTGTGTCTGTGTGTGTGTGTGTGTGTCTGTCTGTCTGTCTGTCTGTGTGTGTGTGTGTGTGTGTGTGTGTGTGTGTGTGTGTGTGTGTGTGTGTGTGTGTGTGTGTAAGGTATGTGTGTACATGTGTGTTTGTGTGTCTGTGTGTGTGTGTGTGTGTGTGTCTGTTAAAGGTCATGGAGTTTGTCAGTATGTGTGCCCGTTTACACAGTGTATGTCTATGTGAGGTTGAGAGAGAGAGAGGGGTGTGTGTGTGTGTGTGTGTGTGTGTGTGTGTGTGTGTGTGTGTGTGTGTGTGTGTGTGTGTGTGCGCATGCACGCGTGCGTGGGCATGTGTGTGTGTCTACGTGAACTGGGTTGTGGTTGTGGTCAGAAATACATGGCTGCATAGGGAGACAGGGTTCTCCCAGTCTCCCAGTGACTCGCTAAATCCTTCAGTGCTTGTATTTTTTTTGTATTTTTGACACACATTGACAAGAGTAAATAAAAAAGTAATGCAGCCTATAGCATACAAATTATCTTAATGAATTTTGAATAGAAAAATAATAATATCAACAGTAGAAATCCACCATGCACCCACGCCGCATTATGAACGCTAATGCAGATGGTATCTATGCTAATCGTCTGGTGCTCAGTCAAACTGGTTCCCAGAGCTTTCGTGTGCCTTGTGAGAGCTGGGGAAGAGATGCCAGACCAACAGTAAAATACTAGTCTGACTTACTGGAAGCAGGCTGGATAAGCCTGGATAAGCAATGACATCGGTGCCGACCATTTCAGTCAGAGCAAATGGAAATCCCTTTCTGCTCCCTGCGTGTTGCTCTCAAATGCCTCTGCTGCTGTGAAACAACAACGCTAGCTAGCAAGCTAGCAACATACACGCTGAAAATGCAAGTTTTGACAAAGATTTGGATTGTGCAATAAAGCAGGCCTGCTTGGTACTTTCAGTGGATGGTTGTAAAGATAACGGAGACGTGACGTTCCATGACGTCTCCTGGTCCGGAAGAGAATTCCCCCCAACCCCCCTGTTTTTATTTGTTGTTTTTGCTCCAAGTGAAACACTCACTCACGATCGTAGGTCGCTGGTTGGCCTGGTTTCAGCCTTGAAACTCATTATATAAGGATTTTTCGAAATGTTTATGGAGAAAATGAATGGGGAATTCTCTTCCGGTTAAAGAAAGGAAATGTCCGGGCGTCCGGGTAGCGTCTATTAGATTCCCTGCCTATAGCAACACAAGGGTCGCAGGTTCGTGTCCCCCTGTGTTACCTCCAGATTGGTCGGTCTTCCATACAGGCATGATTGGCTGTGTCTGCGGGTGGGAAGCCGGATTAGGAGTATGTGTCCTGGTCGCTGCACTAGTGCCTCTTGTGGTCGGTCGGAGCGCCTGGAAGGGAACTGATGGGAATAGCGTGATCGTCCCACGTGCTACGTCCTGCTGGTGAAGCTCCCCGCTGTCAGGTGAAAAGAAGTGTCTGGCAACTGCGCATGTGTCGGAGGAAGCATGGTGCTAGTCTACAGCTCTCCCCAGATCAGCAGAGGGTGGAGCAGCGACCAGGACAGCAGGGGGAAGTTAGCCATCGGCACACAGTATAATGCTGTCCCGTGCTTTAATTATCCCCTTAAATTCCCCTTGAATTCTCTTCTGGACCAGGAGACGTCATGGAACGTCACATGACTGTTGAGCTCTATACCAGAGTGAGAGTAAGAGGAGCCAGACTCTCCTGCGCTCGAAACAGAGATAGTCTGGCAAGCGAGACTAGTAAAATACTAATACAAATGTGTATGTTGTTTTGTATGTTGTAGCATATTCATAATGTTTAGAGATATTGCCAGTTTAACCTCTTGGAATAGGTAATTTTGCTTCCTCTCTATAGTAACTTGATGCACCCTTAAAGTTCACATTTTTTAAAGTCTAGCCCTATTTGCTACTTACCAATGATGATGTTGATTGGTAGAGTTCTTTCTCAGCACAATCCAGGTTCTTCATAGTAGCTCTGCAAAGTTGGGCAAAAACAAATGCAAGGTCAATGGGGTCACGCTCCTGTATGTACAAGCTGACAGAAGCTCACTAAAATGTCATCCACAGAGCACACACACACACACACACACACACACACACACACACACACACACACACACACACACACACACACACACACACACACACAGTGCACACAAAGTCAATTTGAGTGAGCTTCAGTCAACTTGTACAGACAGGAGCGTGATCCCATTGACCTTGCATTTGTTTTTTCCCCAACGTTCCAGCTACAATGAGGCACAGCATGAATTGTGCTGAGAAATAACTCTACCAATCAACATCATCATTGGTAAGTAGCAAATAGGACTAGACTTTAAAAAAGAAGAAGTGAACTATCCCTTTAATATTACTTCGCCATAAGGGACACATGGCAAAGTAATATTGCATAATTTCTTCTTATGGTTTGCACTATAAGCCCTCCTCTTTCAGCTTTGCCTCAAGCTCACCAGTTAAATAGGTAATTATTTAGCCAAGCCTACAACATTATTATGCCCATGTACTTAGCCTTCTAGCCTCTGGCCTTCCACCTCTCCCCTTTGCCCTTTGCCTCTCTGTCTTCACATCTCTGTCTCTCTAGCTCTCACACAATGTCCATCACTCAAACCTTCTTATTGTTACATGCCGAGTCTCCCTAGACTCTGCCTACTTTCTTTCTGCAGTGTTGTTGTTGTTGTTGTTGTTTTTTGGGGGGTATACACTTCCACATATATACACATATTATTTTCAAAAATGGTGAATGAACTACAGTGCCAACCTTCAAATTTAAATTCAAAGTGCATCTGTCCTAACCCTTGACCTGTGTTGTGTTTCCTGCCAGCAGCACCATGAGGTCGGCCTGTCTCTCTCTGCTCCTGGTCACCGCCTGCTGGGCGTTGCCTTTCCGCCAGTCTGGCTTCCTGGACTTCATGATGGAGGACGATGCGGGGTCCGGTCTGCCTGACCCGGGTGGCAGAGGTGTTCCAGGTCCCCCTCCCATGCCTGCCGGACCCAAGTGCCCCTTCCGCTGCCAGTGCCACCTGCGCGTGGTGCAGTGCTCCGACCTCGGTAAGACAAGGCCCTTTCATTGTGGACTACAGTATGTGTAGAATTTGTATGTCAACAAATCATCACGGCATCACCAAGTAAATTTTGAGACATTGGTATAGCATTGATTTATGGCACAGAACAGGATGAAGGCACAAACGGCCAGAGGTGGAAAGTGCTCAAGTAAAAGTAGTCAAGTACATATACTTTAGTAGTTTTTTGAGGATTTGTACTTTTTAAGTATTTTTATAATGCTATACTTTTACTCTTACTTGAGTAATTTTAATAATAAATATTCTACTTGAGTATTTTTTAAATGTACATTGAGTAAATGAAAACAGCAGAGTAGCTAGCATTGGCACTGCATCTGAACGAGCTGTTCAGTATGAAAGACAAGACAGACAAAGACAGCTTAGGTAACACATAAGGTGTTAGATGTGTGAAATGTATTGGGGAACAAAATTAAAATATATATATATTTTTAAAGTAATGCCAAATTAGAGCTTAGATCGGGCCCAAAAAAATAAGCCTGACCCGAGCCGAGCCCGTTCTGTCTGAGCCGAGCCTGGCCCGAACCTGAAATTGTAAGTTGGCTATTTATCTAAACTATATCCGTGTTGTCTGTTCAATCTCATGAATAATACAGTGATTGATAATGTTCTAACTAAGATTACAATGTACATATAACATTCTGATTACCACACCAAATATTACCCCATTTATATATATATATATAAAAGGGGCATTATATCTGACCACGAGCCCGGACCGGGTCCGAGGAATAGAGAGGAAATTCCGGCCCCACCCCACGGGCTGGGTCAGGTTCAACCAGAGAAACAAACCTCTAACCAACGCAAATGTACTTTTACTTGAGTACTTTGAGTACTTTTAAATCGGCAACTTTTTTACTCTTACTTGATTAATTTCCTGGACTATTACTTTTACTTGTACTTGAGTTAATTTCCACTAAAGTAACAATACTTGTACTTGAGTTGTTGAGTAGGATTTGTCAGTACCCTTTCCACCTCTGCAAACGGCGCTAAAGCTTTCAGTTTCTCACAATAATTTACAGACAGTGTAACGAGTGAAAGGCTGATGAAAAAATCACTCCCAACATGTTACTCCTCTTCAGTGAAGCCAAAGAGAAAACAAACGTACATGTACACCATGGAGTCAGAGGGGGAACAAGTAGTAATATCGACATGACATCCAGCAACAGGTTTTATAGGAAATGTGGTCTTAATTTTGAGAAGCACTACCAATAACAATACCGCTGAAGTGAGATAAATATGAACAATTGTCTTTATCCTGATCTCATTTGTTTCAGTAATTCTACCAAGGTATCACAATTCATTTCACAATGGTATATGATGTTTAAAGGGCCACTTTGCTGATTTTCAACCAGCTTTGTATCATTACAAAATCAGTAGCAAGAACTTCCTGGTCCAAATGATGTCATAATGATGCCATTTAGTCCAGGAGGTTCTCAGAATTAACTCATTGAGTGCCAGCCACTTTTGGAAAACGGATGCTCCCAGTGCCAGCCCTTTCAGAGCGTTTTCAGTTATTTCTCGAGGCCCACAGAATATTGTGTGATATTACTATGTAAACACCGAACACGCCCAAAGAACGATGAGACTATCTTGTATCATCAGCAAAAAAAAGTTTATTGATATCATTTTCCGTTCTATAGTTATCAGCAGTAGAATATAGGTTGGTTTCAGCAAAAACAGACGTTTCAAACTAGAAGCTGAGATAATGAGCCTTTTGTGAAATGAAGCATTTCAAGCACATCACTGACTCTGAAGCTAATATTTTCTGATGTAGTGACACCTCAAAAATAATTTCCTTCAATAAAAGAGCGAAAACAAAGGAATTTTGATGGCAAAATAATATTTTTTAGCTGCAACCAGCAGCGCTGGCCCCTGCGTGCGCAGACCCTACACTTTCTTGCTGGTCTTGATTTACTGCTGGTGGGCATCAGATATTCTAGCTTGTGTTTGCCAATCTGTCTGTCCATCGAGCCTGCTGTCTGGGTCGGTGTTGTATGGTGCCCTGCGTGCCCCACCCCCCTCAACTGCACACTCCTCCTCCGTGGGAGTGTCTCTGGTGGCTCTCTGCTCTGAATTTTCCACTGCACGTTTCAAAGTGTGCTCGCTGCACCCAGCCTATTTTCACAGCACTCCGCCGTTTTTGTCGCCGGCTCCCAGCGCTTCCAGCTGAGAATAATTTATCTTTTCAGAAAGACGCTTGTGTCGGGTGCTCCTTTTCTGGCAACTAATCATGTGGAGGGGCTATCGCAACAGACAGAAAGGCTCAATTGTGGGAGCAGATTGGCTGCTGCACAGGCACAGCTAACGTTACAGCATGCATCGGTTTCCGTGTGCCCACGCTTCTTCTCTGTTTTTTTCCTCACCTTTCTCTAATCTGGAGAGCACTGTCGCCACCTAATGGGTCCGTAAAATAGCTTATACACCTTCAAAATCCCCCATACTTTTACAGGAGATGCATCAGGCTTTGATCCACGTCCCACCGTCAAAAAACGCAATTGACGACTTTAGTCGTCATTGGCACTCTACGTTACTATTTGAATTGACGACTTTAGTCGTCATTGGCACTCAATGAGTTAAGGTAGAGAGAGCAATAATGATAGTGATGGTAATAGTAATAGTGATAGTGATAGTGATAGTGACAGTAATAGTGACACCATGGCAAAACTGCTACAAATGACATCATTATGACATCATTTGGACCAGGAAGTTCTGCGAATGAACTGGGAGCTCTCGGTCCAGGCAAGATGGAGGGAAGTGAAACATTGTTAACACGTTCACTGCCAATGACAAGTTGACTCGTCAAACACAATCCAACCGTTCACTGCCAATGACGAGTTGAGATGTCAAAAAATATGTATTTTTTTTTTTGACGGTGCTACGTGGATCAATGCCCCCCACGTCTCCTATAAAAATATTGGAAGTATTGAATGTGTATAATCTATTTTACCGACCAACTAAGTGGCGACAGTGCTCTCCCGACAGAGAGAAAGCCAACCAAAAACAGCCGCGGGAGGAAGCCATTCTCAAGGAAATGGCTTGGCGATTTTACAGTCATCAGTCACCAGACTCGCCCGAGAGCGGCCGCGCCAGCAGCAGCACACCGAGAGCGGAGAGCGGTGCCTGGGTGCTGGCGTGGGGGATTGCAAATTTGCATAATAGATTATGGGTGAAACACACTTTGAAACACCCGCAGAAAGGCCAGAATCGCACGCATTCCGAAAACCCAGAAACGAACGAGCCTCATTCTCATACTGTAGGCGAAAACGCTTTCACGCTGCTGCACACGGGCGCACAACGGTGGGGGGTTTCAAAAATAGACTGGGTGGGCAGCATAAAGCCTAGAATCGCACAAAGCTTCATCAAAGCTCTCAACCGAAAATCCAAGAAACGATTGAGCCCCATCCACAGTCCACACTCGCCACACTCGCCGACGAGGGGCCGCCAGAGAGGGAGGCTGCTCACTGCTCAGACAGGCAGGAGAAACTGGCTTGTGACAAACGCCACCAGACACGCCCACGGAGGGAGGAGTTTGAAGGAGAGGGTGTTCAGAACTATATTGTTCAGATGTCTGATCTCTCACTGATGCCAAAAATAAATGGTTAAAGTGACTCTTCTGCCTGTTTGATTGAATTTCACAAAACTGCGATTATCTCAGCTTCCTGTCTCAGACGCTGAAACCATGCTGTACTCAACGGCTAATATCTACATAACTACTAACTCTACAAACTAACTCTTTTAGACAGAGAAAGCACACATTCTATTAGTACTTTTGTGAACTTCGTGTTCACAAAGTCCAAGCAGAAAATTATCCTCGGCTCTTGTAAAATGAGCCAGAATCCTCAAAAAACCGCTTGGCAGAAGCTACCTACAGTAAAAAAAAAAACGGCTGGCAGTGAATGTGTTAATTTGCATAATATACTACTGACTTTTGTAATGATACAAAGCTGGCTGAAAATTGGCAAAGTGCTAACAATGCTACATATAGCACCTGTACAGTAAGTGTAATCAATAATAATTTCATTTCTACATGTTTCCCTTCATCAGCATCATCAGCATCACCATTTTATAACTGTACTTCATCCAAACCTCCATTTTGTGTTCTGCCTTGGATTCCAAACAATTCATTCATTGGTTTCATTAGTAGAGTTCATTATGATGGGTCTGATGGAGCAGTTAGATGGATGCATGTACAGTAGATTTACTGTAGTTTTACTGTGCTGAGTCATGTCCCCGGTTTTAGGAAGTCACGCACTTTACAAGCTCCGTCTGCCTCGTTCCCATAGAGGTGCCTCCTCCATCCACCCAAACCCATAGAGACATTCAAAGGCTACACGCCGTTTGATCTGTCTGTCATCAGCTTGTGAATCTCCCCGGTGCCGACTGCTTTAAACGCTCACAGATGCTGTGAGCCTCGCTCCTCCTCCTGTGACAAATACATTATTTGACCCATTTTGGGGCTCTTTTCTAATTTTCCTAATTGTTTTCTCAGACGATGAGCGCGATCAAAGGTTAGCCTGAGCTTGGGAAAGTCCTGAACGTGTCCCAGTTTCAGCGAGTACAAATGTTCTGAAAACGTGTTTTTCTTTGCAAAGTTTACACTCCAAGGCAATTAGTCAGCGCTCTGCTTCAGCACAATTACAACAATTTACTGGATTGTCTCCTTCATTGTTTAGAGGCTATGGACTTTGTTTGTCTTAGAATTCGATGTTTAGTATACACAGTAGCTTGAGTCATCTCACAAGCTTTGTCATGGAAAGTCCCTGCCGTCATTTCTTCCTGCATATTACATAAAAATGCATTTCTGCGACTTTTGTTTTGAAAGGGTGAGCCTCAGGCTAAAAGGACTAGGGGGAGTGAAAGATGGACAAAGCGGGAGAAAAAGAGAGAAAAGAGTAGACAGTTATAATGTATCATGATATCGATTTGTTGCGAGGAATGGAGGATCTGTGGCTTCGATCCTCCGATCTCCCGCTTGCAAAGCGCATGCGCTAACCACGCCAAGAGAGCTAGCTCATTTGGCGGAGCTGTTGTGTTTAACGGGCCTTTATAACGGGGAGTGAGTGTAAGCAACCTACTCGCTACCGCTCGGGACTGACAAGGACACGCATTCACTTGGTTGCATTAGCAAAGCAGGCACACACCCATGCAGACAGGTCAGCAGGTGGATGGACAGTGTGAGAGACAGACAGGCGGTCAGAGAGAGACAGATGGAGAGAGTGATGTCCAGGAAAAGGGCCTGATTCCATTACCTCAGCGCTCCAGCCGAGGCCCCGGCTCGCAGCAGCCGCTCCCTGGAGATGGAGCTCCATAGCTGGCTTCTCATCTCCGGCGTCGGCCCCGTTGGCCCGGAGCCTGCATCTGTTCCCCAGACCTGCTGGCAGGCGCACACACACACACACACACACACACACACACACACACACACACACACACACACACACACACACACACACACACACACACACACACACACACACACACACACACACATACAGTAGGGACACATACACACACACAGGAATACGCACATTCAGACACACTCATAAGAATACTTTTCTACACACATACTACAAGCCTGGGTGAGAAAGTGAGAGTCTGTTCACCATCCCAAAACACCCCTTTGCTTCAGCATTGGTTTTTTCCAATGGGTTTGCAGCTGGCCTGGCTACAGCTAAAACACTGCATAGAGAGACGTTAGTCTCCGTTTTAAACGAGCTGTGAGTATTTGCCAGCTCTGTTAGAGAAGGCTTATTGCTGCTCCATGCATCGAGGCCATAACATTTCTCTATGACTCTAAATGTGTCTATGTGTAGTGGGTGTGTGTAAGGTCTGTGTGTGTGTGTGTGTGTGTGTGTGTGTGTGTGTGTGTGTGTGTGTGTGTGTGTGTGTGTGTAAGTTGCATAATATGCACCCTCGCATGTGTTCTAAATGACCAAGCAAGAAATCCAAACTCATTCCCTTCCCTTCAGGCAATCAGGCCTTTTATGATGGAGCCAGATCAACACAATTCCCTTAACTCTCCTCCTAAATCACAGCACCAGTCAAGGACAGGAAATGACATAAACACTGTCATTAATGCTTGGATGTGCTGAAAACAGGACGGCCGCAGTCTGGAGCAATCATACGCTTGATATCCCAATCACTTTGCTTTCAAATAGAATGATTAAAAGTGACTACAATAGGGGGGGGTCGGATGCGAAAGTCCCATTTAACTTGGCCGCTTCCTGCCAGAGTGTATTCAGTCAAATTAGTTATTGCAGAGAATGGGGTGAATGCTCTAAAATCAGTAGCTACAATGTCTGTGATTGAGCTATCAATGCATGCCGACAGTATTAAAAATCGAGACATTGACCGAAACATGACTTTGAATCACTTAGCAGTTAGTTAAAGTCCTTGGAAACCAAACATAAATATGTGTTTTGAGTTTGTAACACTAAGGGCCTTTTTTTTATTAACCACCCAGCCAAATTTGAACTGAATTGAATGTTGCCAACTATATAAAATGAGGCTTGAAAATCATGACACTGTGGACGCGTGCTGCCAATAGCCAGTGAGAGTATTATCTCTCGAGACAGACTTTCGACTTGCATTGAAAATCTGTCGGCAGGCTCCGTCAAAAGGGGTGTAACAGCGCTCGCACGCATGCTGCGCTTTACCTGATCAAAATGAAGTGAACGTGACCGGTGTGTTGTCAACACTTACCATTTTCAGCATATAGCAAGTTGCTACTTGCTACTAGCAGCGAGCTAGAGTTGTTATTGTTGTTTCATAGCGACGGACGGATTTGAGAGCGACACGCAGACAGCGGAAAATAAATCCATGAACGGGCAGAGCTGGTCGGTTGGAGCCAATGGCAGAGCTTGCAGGGAGCGGAAAGGGATTTTCTTCCGCTGCCGACCGCGCCTCTTGAGTTCCTGTTGCACCACATTGAAACGGGGCTGCCCCCAGAGGTTAGAGATTTTTTTTGTTTTTTTGTTTAACCGATGGGTTCCCAGATTGGTGCGAGTCGAGCATGCTGCATGACATGCCCAACCCGTATAGACTGTGTGCTGGGCCTGGCAGGCAGGTGGCCAGGGCAGCAGGGCTTGCCTCAGACAGATATTTCTGCATCAAGCCTGGTGTGTTCCCGAGACTAGGGATGTTAATGATTAACATCCGTTAAGAATGTAACCGATTAAAATTAATTAACTGTTTTGACCGACAACATTGTTACTTTGTATCATCACTTCAGTCTCCAGAGCTCACAGTGTGTTAATTATACCAGTCCAGCAGAGGGCGTACCTCACCCAGCTAGCGCAACAGAAGGAGTGGTCATGTGAGAAGGTCATCACGCATGTTATGTGAGGAAGTAGGAAGTGGATTGAGCAAACCCTCTTTGGCAAACCCCATGAAACAAACGGATACTAAAATTAGCAGCAAGCTCGTGCTAGCAACAGCATGGAAGCATTACACACTAAAAGTACATACTGTAAATATTGCGACGCCGTTCTCAAAATTCAACTCCAGGGGCAATTTATGATTCCCCGACGAGCATCGCTGAACGTCACGTTACTCCCCATAGTCTACCCTACAAGAGTCCCGTCTCTGTACATAGACTTGCCTGAGACTCTGGCTCCCAAGCTGTCTGAATCAGCGATACAGACATATTTACAAGTGTCACAGAAACATTTCAAGGCCACATACTTGAGAAGAAGGGTTCATAGCTTCTCGATGTCGGGGTTAGAAAGCTCGACACTGCTCATAAAGGCCTCTTTTCATCCGAAGTCTGTGCTGGTGATGTTATTTTTTACCGAGTTTTCGACCAGAGTGACGCTGGACTCTAACCCGGAAAAAATAATATCACCAGCACAGACTTCGGATGAAAGTCGGTAAAACTAGGCGATTCAACTATACTTAGAATCAGGGGAGATTTTCGACGAAAAGTCGAATTTGGCCCAGTGAATTTTGAATAGTGTTTTGTGCTAGAAATGCCCATCCCTATCCAAAAGTTGAACTTTTCTCTGCTTGAGGCGCCCAGAGCATTTCCGCCAAAAAACACTAGCCATCGAGAGCGCCAGGTACGGTGCTGGGAAGAGCAGCGTTGCTAGCGCATCCTTACCATCGAGAATGAATTGCAGAAAGGCACTGGCAACTCAATTAAACACTTCCTGTCGACACGGCCCCTTAGAAGGTTTTTGTGGATTTTGGCTGCCAGGGTCTTTAATGTTATTGTCATCAGCCAAATGCAAAAACAGTGCTCATCAATTAGATTCAGATGACCAGGTGTTTGTTGTCGTCATAGACTATAAATAGTATGGACCAAGTCACCTTGATGCCACCCATTGGTTTTTGGACTCCTGTTCTGAAGCCTAGAGTATGGGAGTGTGGCCGTCACCATCTTGGGGTTCTTTCCCAGTTCGCACAAGACGGTGTGAGAGTCCAGGGGTTTCCCACAGAGCCACAGCGCCGCTTGCCATTGGTCCGTGATCGGCAATCACTGAACAGGCAACCTGTAAATCACGCCTAAAACATAGGGCCCTATCTTTGTACGGCGCTATCGTTTGCGCTGCCGTTTGCGCGCCTCTTATTGCTATCTTCCCTGCGTCTTAAGCTATCGCCTGCCTCCACCGTCCAGTTTTGCGCTGGCATCTAAGCGCAGACACAGGTGTAGGCGTGGCCCAGGCGTGTCCGTATCATCTGTCTCCCGCAAGTGTCATTTTGTGCTCTGGCGAAAATACCGTCGCTATGTTCCGAGCACAAACAGAGGTTTGGACGTTGCCCGTTCCAAAATAGGCGTTCTAGCGCAATGTGTTAGAAAAAGGGGCCTTGGGTGCTCTCAATTTTAACGCCACCAAATTGCTGGTCTTAGCGCAAAAAAAAAACCCACTACGCCAGGCGTACGCCTGAGCGCAGACAGTATTCTCAGTGCAGTGCAGGAAATCCTTGCTTGGATACATTTACGCACGGCATGGATGTCACTCTCCAACAACTCGCACCTGCACACACTCTTCTCTCAGAAGAGGGTTAGGATTCTCAGAATGCCACATTGATTTTCAACTATAGAAAGGGAAGGGAGAAAGGGTAGGAGAAAATAAAAAGCAAATGTTGATCTTTTCCAACCATTAGGCTATGTTTAATAGCACCGCAATAGCCCTCTCCACTTCCCTCGTCGGGGAGAGAGAGGGAGACACGGGGCATACTGTCGGCCTATAATGTTACTACCCAGATCAACTTAACTGCCTCACCTCCAGACCTCCTAGTAATAGCCAGTAACCTAGGCCTATCTACTGCAAAAGTTACCTGTTGAAAATTCAACGTCTGGTTTTGTCACGAGTAGCCTACAGCTAAAGTCCCTCTCGCCATTAAGCAGACAGTGACGGAAGCATGTGTCTTTATGTGCACCAAGGGGAAAATGACGGACTAGAAATGAGTAAAAAATAGCTGATTAATAAAATGTGTGCTGGTGGAACGAAATTCAACTTCAAATAGAGCAGCATCACTCATCGGCTCTCAGCATGCTGCGTAATTACGCATGCAGCCCCGCAGCGGAGATGCAGGAGAGAGAGCCGAAAAGGGATACGCATACATCCGTCCATAGCATGAAACTTTGAAAGCTGAAAAACATTTATGGCAGTAACACACATACTGTATACCCTTCCCATTATTTGAGCCGCAGCAGCATTAATTGCACACTTTTTTATAATGTCCTACTATGTCTAATAACTGTTTGTTTTGGTCGAGCTGAGTGTATGTGACAACGGCGGGCGAGTTGAGCTCGGTCCGCGTCTCAAGCGGGTTGGGCTGGGTCGGATTAGATTTTTTAGGACCGTTGAGAAGAGAACTATTCATGACAGCCATCAAGAAAGGAGGACAGCACTCCAAGTTGAATATTCGACTTGTTGTCCATATCTTTAAATGTTGGTGACAGTTAGGCAAGTATTTTCACCAGGAGGAAAAACCTTGGAGACTAAACAACTCCGCTAGGCCTTTCTGACACCTGAGTCAGAGATCTCTGACCTAATTTTACCACCTCAATAATACTGCACACACATACACACACACACACACACACACACACACACACACACACACACACACACACACACACACACACACACACACACACACACGCAGGCTCCTTCTAAACTGTTTAAACTGTCTTCCATGACCACTACGAAAACGCCATATGAATCTGGTGACAGAGCAAAAGAGGAGGGAGATGATATTCAAGAGCTACAAAGAAGGTTGCGTCAAGAAAGAAAGAAGAGGTGTAAACGTAGGATAGATATACAGTACTGTAAGAGGTGTAAACGTAGGAGAGATATACAGTACTGTAAGAGGTGTAAACGTAGGAGAGATATACAGTACTGTAAGAGGTGTAAACATAGGAGAGATATACAGTACTGTAAGAGGTGTAAACGTAGGAGAGATATACAGTACTGTAAGAGGTGTAAACGTAGGAGAGATATATAGTACTGTAAGAGGTGTAAACGTAGGAGAGATATACAGTACTGTAAGAGGTGTAAACGTAGGAGAGATATACAGTACTGTAAGAGGTGTAAACATAGGAGAGATATACAGTACTGTAAGAGGTGTAAACGTAGGAGAGATATACAGTACTGTAAGAGGTGTAAACATACAGTAGGAGAGATATACAGTACTGTAAGAGGTGTAAACATAGGAGAGATATACAGTACTGTAAGAGGTGTAAACGTAGGATAGATATACAGTACTGTAAGAGGTGTAAACCTAGGAGAGATATATAGTACTGTAAGAGGTGTAAACGTAGGAGAGATATACAGTACTGTAAGAGGTGTAAACGTAGGAGAGATATACAGTACTGTAAGAGGTGTAAACATAGGAGAGATATACAGTACTGTAAGAGGTGTAAACGTAGGAGAGATATACAGTACTGTAAGAGGTGTAAACGTAGGAGAGATATATAGTACTGTAAGAGGTGTAAACGTAGGAGAGATATACAGTACTGTAAGAGGTGTAAACGTAGGAGAGATATACAGTACTGTAAGAGGTGTAAACATAGGAGAGATATACAGTACTGTAAGAGGTGTAAACGTAGGAGAGATATACAGTACTGTAAGAGGTGTAAACATACAGTAGGAGAGATATACAGTACTGTAAGAGGTGTAAACATAGGAGAGATATACAGTACTGTAAGAGGTGTAAACATAGGAGATATACGTATACAGTACTGTAGGAGTTGTAAACGTAGGAGAGATATACAGTACTGTAAGAGGTGTAAACGTAGGAGAGATATACAGTACTGTAAGAGGTGTAAACGTAGGAGAGATATACAGTACTGTAAGAGGTGTAAACGTAGGAGAGATATATAGTACTGTAAGAGGTGTAAACGTAGGAGAGATATATAGTACTGTAAGAGGTGTAAACGTAGGAGAGATATACACTACACTGTAATGAGGGTGTTGACCACAAACAGCTGTGAGGGATTGTGGATCCTCCTTTGCAGAGTTGGAAAAGCTGACAGAAAAGGCAAAGCAAGCTGAAAATAATGTTTGGGTGAGTAACCTACGTAGAAGCTGCTGAATGCTTTTAACGCCAAAATGTGTCTATGCATAAGTACAGTATGTGCACCTTGGAAGATAGTAAGTGTAAGCCTTGTATGTCTAAACAGTTTATTCTATGTCTCTTCCTCTGAAATGTAAACTGCCCATTGTGGATCTCCCTCAGCCTTTTTTTGTTACCCCAGGATTAAAAACAGCATCTCTCAGCTTTGCCAGCAGCCTTCGCTCACTCCTTCAAAACAGTCCTGTCGACCCGATCCGTCTTACCGTCTCTCTGTCACAACACCCAGAACACGCTATACTGAGGTCCAAGCAAAACGGCGTTTAGCGTGAGCTCAGTGTTCAGGTATGCGGCGGCGATCGACTTACTCCAAAGGAAATTTGTTTCAAGGTCCATTTCCACCATGTGTGCCTTGGAGCACATTAGATCGGTTATTTGGTCCCTCTGGAATGTCACCATGAAACACATTCTGCTCTAGTTTCCTATGATTGGGGCTTTATGTGTTGTGCTACGTGGACGAAGTAGACTGTGTGTTATTTTGGAGTGCCATTACGAAGGTCAAAGCTCTGTGACCTCTGTTCCTACTTCCTGCTCTGCATCCGTGCAGTTCACAGCAGGGCAGCACTTGTGTTTTGTGTTTGGATGTTGAGTGTGGGTTGCGGGGAGGGTGTTAAGCAAATGTGGTCATGAGTCATGACATAGATCAGATGATCAGGACTGTAGGTTCTCGGCCGTAACATAGCACAGTTCCAAACCACAGAACTGATTGAAATCTTTGAATTTCAAAGCCTCCATCCATGGTCAGCGGGACAGCTGGAGACCAGGAGGCAGCCATTTTGTGTCCGTTTCCTGTTGAGGTCGCAGTGTGGTTAACCTCTCGCCACCAGAACCAGGGCTGTCAGTCACGCTTCACCTCAAACTGCATTTTCCTTCAGACTGAGCGCACAGCTGCAGCACAGACATGGGAGCTGTCTCATCTGCTGAGCCAGCTTACACGTGCATGCCACATACACAACACACACATAACACGCTTACACGTGCATGCCACATACACAACACAATGTGTCAGATAATCATAGAATCCATACAGTCCTTTCTTTCATATTTGCATATTTAAACTCAGCAATAGCGAGCACACTCGATCCCAACGTTCAACTTAGGTGCAAGGCCAAAATACATTAAGTAAAAAAAAAGGAGCAGGCATTTAATAGGCATGCCTATTAAACATTGAAAGCCTCCTTTTATTTGCATATTTAGAATAGACACTTTACACTACACATATTACTCCATGTAGTAGTTAATGTAAATGTTTAAATGTACCTCTGTCCTTGTTGGTCTTAACTAGAGCTGACCCACATGCTTTGAAGCTTCAATCGATGCCATTGGTAATCGATTTCCAAATCAGTATTCGAATGCTTAGTTTTTCTTCCTACAATTATTTTTATATAGTAATCCAACATTATTCATCATTATGCATCAACATTAATTATTATTACTTATTATCTTAGACAAGGACATTGTTCCTCACAGCTCTCATCTAACTTACCACTTACTTACCAGCACTCAAACTGTGACAGTTTGACCATGCAGCCAACAGGGCCTACTGTAGATATGAGCAAATTCATTTTCATGGACTATGTCTAACTATGACTAAGTTATTTGATGTGCTTATTGCACATTTTTTATCCATTTTTGTTTCAATAATCGAAGCCCAAAAATGGTATTCGGGGACAGCCCTAGTCTTGCCTCTAGCCAACCTGTGCATACTTTTTTTTGTGTAGTACATTGTGAGCAACGTGAACCAGAGTCAAATTCCTAGTATGTGTACATACTTATAAACCAATAAAGCTGATTCTGAATAATAATTCACCTTCAGGTCTGAAGATGGTTCCTGAGGACATCCCAGATGACACCACCCTGCTGGACCTGCAGAACAACAAGATCACCGAGATCAAAGAGGGAGACTTCAAGAACCTCAAAGGACTCCATGTAAGAGACACTTTCATTCAACTGTAGACATCCACACTCGTGCACTTGTGAGGTTTTCTAATGCCATCTCAAAGAAGAGCGCGCTTGAACACTTCAGCGTTACACTTCAACAGATAAGATGAAACTTCAATAATTGGGAAAAACATATTGTATCAATCTGGATTCATGTAAAATATTGATATGCTGAAAAAGAATATTGATATACTTCCAAAAAATGCCAAATTCTTTACAAGGAATCACTCCAGTCAGGTCTTGCACAATGTTTTGTGCTTTATTGTTCTGTCCATTCAAAAGTATGAGAAGAAAGCTGCTCCTAAGAATGCTGGCTGTATGGGGAAGTCGTCGTAATCAGATTTATATTCTGTGTGTGTGTGTGTGTGTGCGTGCGCACATGCATTTCCAAAACACATTTCACCTTTACACATTGAGAAGCATAACCTGACACGAGTTCACATGAGCCCTGAAACATAGCGACACATAACGATCCTCTCCTCCAACGTTTGCCATCCACCAACATTTAATCTGAGCACCACCACTCCCCCAGTCCCCAGGTGCATGGAAACTATTCACCCCTAGGCCCTCCAGCCTCACGCCTCTAAACTCCTATAGCTTTCTTGCTTGCAATAAATACCTCTGTCTGACGGCCAAAGCTGTTTCCACTGTAATGTAATTGGCCTCTCAAGGCAAACGCACCGCATGCCTCACATTGCCTCCTGTCTGCTTACGTGAGAGTGGAGAAGCAGGATTGAGATTTCACTGACATTGCATCAGGGTTGACTCCAGGGCCGACTTGAACTTGGCCCTCCATCTGGTCTGATTGGGTTGAAGTAGGCTATCTGTTGTGTTTACAAGTACGATAAACAATTGCTCAGCTCAAAATAGCTTTTATTCTGAGAATAATATGCAGAAAGTACAGATTCTCTACAGTCCGGAGAATAGATCTGATTTACAAAAAAACTCATCTCAAGTGCTGTAAACTATGAAAGTTAACTCCACTTCATAGAGGAATGACGTATCTGATGGCAGACTGAATGCTATGACTTGTCTCTTGATGCCCATGGTGGCGTGGCGACTGTGGCTGTGGTGAAAGAAGGAATGTGGGTGCACTGCTGCACCATGAAGCATAAACATCTCATCTGAGCCTTTCTCCCTCACAGTCCCTGATCCTGGTCAACAACAAGATCACCACCATCCACGCCAAGGCCTTCAGCCCCCTGACCAAGCTGCAGCGTCTCTACCTGTCCAAGAACATGCTGAAGGACATACCCGCCAACATGCCCAAGAGCCTGCAGGAGCTGCGCATCCATGAGAATGAGATCAGCAAGATCAAAAAGTCCTCCTTCCAGGGCTTGTCTCATGTCATCGTCATGGGTATGAAGATAAAAAGCCTCACTGGTCTGTCTAAGTATGGGAGTGTTTGTTTGGACAGCAGGGGCAGTTTTGAGTGTTTTGCTCTCGCTGGCCGGTGCACTGACGAGGGAGGATATGTGGTGTTTTGATAACCTAGAGAACATTAAAGCAGGACTATATCATATCATAACAA
The DNA here is from genome assembly GCF_964638095.1 of Poromitra crassiceps. Taxonomy (NCBI): domain Eukaryota; kingdom Metazoa; phylum Chordata; class Actinopteri; order Beryciformes; family Melamphaidae; genus Poromitra; species Poromitra crassiceps. Next base: position 53,155,131 of record NC_139624.1, read on the forward strand.
ATCCCAATTTGATGGGATTTGTTCCATCAGGATAATAGTGTAATTCCGTTGTCAGTCATAGGGTAGTATGGTACATTTACTTTCAAATACTTTCCTCACACTGTATTTGGGAGTCTTCTGGTACTTAGTGTGTGGTCTTGCATGCCCCACCCATCTGGTACTCTACTAAAACAAACACAGTTTGCAGATACAACATGACCCAGGTCTTCAATGACCTGAATGGTTTTTCTTCTGTTGTGACCGTTTCTGCCGTCTCAGTAAAGAGATCCCTTCTCCACCACCATAAACACCGAGGAGGGAAGCCAATAGTTGGTTGATAATTAGTACAAACATTTGATTTCTGGGGCAGATAAGGCATCGACTGAAGACATCCAGTGTCAGTGTTGAGTGTCTTAGTGCAAGTGGTTAATTGCAGAGTCAGTTAGTTGGTGGCCTGCCAGTGATTGTCTACAGAGACCAGAAGGGAAGTTGACCAGAAGGAAAGTTTGATTCATGGGGTTCACTGTTGAGACAAGACTTATACTGTACAGTTTGCTAGTGATGATGTACTACAGACTAAAATGTGAAATGTATGTGTGCGTGCGGGTGTTTGGAGGTGCTGCTATAGCCTGTTAATGCATGGTTGTACAGCATCTGCATGTTCTTGACATTGGGAATGAATCACAGATTCATACTTGGCCACTTGGCACTTCCTCGTCGGAACCTCCCATTCCATAGAGTATGGAGTGTCCTCCTGTAGCTCATTAAAGCTGGACGAAAAGTGGAGGGAATCATCTAAAACGCACTCATCCAAGGATTATAATCCCATGACAAATCACAAAATCATCTAAAACGCACTGATCCAAGGATTATAATCCCATGACAAATCAGAGAATCCAGGATGCTGAAGGGTGGCAAACACTAGTAATACTGTGGCCAAATACACTGTTTACTCCTGAGACTGACTCAGCTCTATGTTCCTGTAACACACCGGGAGAAATTAAATAAGTGGATAGATATGGTCCATGACAGTTGTTTTCTTTCTTTCTTTCTTTCTCCTACCTACTTTGGTCTCAATCCCCTTTTCATCCGTCTTCCTCAGAACTCGGGTCCAACCCTCTGAAGGGCGTGGGAGTCGAGGCTGGTGCTTTTGCTGACCTGAAAAAGGTCTCTTACATTCGCCTTGCAGACACCAGCATCACAGAGATACCCAAAGGTACAGTTCTGATATAGATTTCCTCTAATAATTCATAAAACTAGTCCTGTCCAGTCAGGCTCAGCCAAAAACAACCGTCGTTGCATCCAAGAATGCAAAACTATGGAGTCAATGTGGGGGGAAAACCACAATGAACTGGAAAGTAATTCAAAACGTACTTCTCAGTGTGGGAACATTTTTGCCATATTTAGTATGAGAACAAATGTAATAAGGAGCCTTTGCGCAAATAATTAGGATTGGGTGGACTTGGCGAGAGGCGAGAGGCACTCCTTGATCATCAGTCTGCACTTGTTATTGCAGCAGAATGAATGTATCCATTAGCAAAAGCAGAGGTATCAAATGCCTTAAAAAATAGAAACAGGCTCTTTAAATTAAACCAGTTTTGCTTTCCCCAGCTATTCCACTATACCTCTTTATTGAGATGATAAATTAAAACCCTGAAATATTTTTAATGCTGTGATGTAAACTGCTAAATATCTGATAACTCATGGATGTTATCAATTAAAAGTACTCAAATACTATTATTATTCAAAGTGTTGAAGGACAGGAAACTACCTCGAATGGATGTTGTTACCCCTTTGTTTTTTCTGTCATAATAATACATACCCTGTGGGTTGCCAGGTCTGCCCAGCTCTCTCTCCGAGCTTCACCTGGATGGAAACAAGATCACTAAGCTGACCTCTGAAAGCCTCAAGGGCCTCAAGAACCTGGCCAAGTAATGAAACTTCTGATATATCTGCTAGACTCACTCTTTTCAGTAGAAAACCTCTCTCACCATTTCCATTGGACTTTCTTGACTTTTTAACACTATTCTGTGAACACAAGAACACCCATTTCTCAATCACAGTTGATCACCCATCTAATATATATATATATATATATATATATATATATATATATATATATATATATATATAGTTATATATATATATATATATATATGGTTATATATATATATATATATATATATATATGGTTATATATATACAGTATATGGTTATATATACTGTATATATGGTTATATATATATATATATATATATATATATATATATATGGTTATATATATATATGGTTATATATATATATATATATATATATATACCGTATATATATATATATATATATATATATATATATATATATATATATATATATATATATATATATATCTCATGTTCTCTCTTGCTTTCTCACTCTCTGGCTTAAAGGTAGCTTTACTTGGAAGGCTGGCCCATTAAAAGGGCATTAGCTTTAAAGTGATCTATAACAAAACGTAGAACCTAAACAATAGTTTCTGGATAATCAAAATAACTGGTTTGCTCATAGCATTTGGATACACTGTTTATGAGATCACTGCTCAGATGGTGGGGAAAATGACATTCCAAACTAGAACAAAGAAGACTTTTATTCAGCGCAAGCAGTTTATGTTGGAGAGGATATGGACTTACCGTGCCTTTGACTTTCCATTTGCTCATAGTTAAGTAATAGACCAGGAAAGCAATGTCCTCAATGACAGGTGTGTATATTGTTTTCCACATCCTCATTTGCTCATATGCATTTATCCCACTGACTCGATTTCAGTTTGACTAATCACTCACTTTCCCATCATTCTATTGACAGCACACCCTATTGGCTCATGCATATTCACTTCCTATTGACAGCACACCCTATTGGCTCATGCATATTCACTTCCTTTTTCATTCACACATACTTTGCCGATTTCCTTTGCAGGCTGGGACTGAGTTACAATGAGATCAGCTCTGTGGACAATGGCACATTGGCCAACGCTCCCCACCTGCGAGAGCTGCACATGGATAACAACGCCCTGACCAGTGTGCCTCCCGGCCTGCCCGACCATAAGTACATCCAGGTACAGTACAGAGAGGTTTCATATACAGTAGGGGGATAGAGGAGTTGGACTTTTTCAGTGTCATCAATTTGGGTTTGAATACACATCACAAGGAGACAATTACAACCATTGTTACTCTTTTTTTTAGGGTGCAATCACACCTCCAGTTAATTTGCTTTGGTCCGAATGAGAGGGGTTGACTTTGTTGCATTTTTGTATTTGGTTTGTTTAGGTTCACACTGCCCAATTACAAGCAAACCAGGGCATGTAAACAAAAGTCACATGGACTCACTTAGCTTGTTTATTAGACAGAGTTTTGGTACAGTAGAGTTGACTATCATCCCACGAAGTTAGAGATTTTGGTGGCTTGAGAGAGCCAAAATAAAACCAATTCCAGTCCCAGAAACATTAGTTTTAGTTTGCACTAATTTCATTTTGTTAGACTTTCCGAGAAGAAGTAAACTCCTCATAGAAAACCTTGTATTTTTCGGTGCTTTCTTGTAGTTGGTTAGATTAACAAACCGAGACTTGCATCTCTTGGTGAAGGTTTGGTGCCATTGAAATTCTAATGGAATTGTTCTCAAACCAAAGGCGTAAACATTCTAGACTCCAGAGTTCAAATAAACCACTCCAAACATGCTTGATGTGAATACGCCCTTATTCTATTATTCATAAGCTAAAGTATGAATAGCCACCATGATGTCACCCATCGGTTTGTGGACTCCTGTTGTGAAGCCTGGAGTTTGGCATTCTAACTGTTGCCATCTTGGTTATTTGGAGCCAGAAGCAGCTAGTGTGAGACCAGGGGTTTCTCACAGAGCACGGCCTGCTATTGGTCCGCGATCGGCGAGCTGTGCGATCACTGGACAGGTGATCTGTCAATCACGCCCCAAAAGATGCACCTGCTTTATCATCTATTTACTTGAAATGGGACCATAATTTAATAAATGAACATCATGCTGTATTGAAGAAGAGCTGAAACTAGTGATTGAGACTAAACTCATTAGGAAAGTGTTTACTGAGGTCATAAATCAAGTACGAAATAGGGTAATTTCCCCATTGACTTACATACAATCAGACTTGTAGCCAGTGGAGTCACCCCTTGCAGGCCATTCGAATTTTTCAGAACAGGAGGTGCCCCTTGGCTTGGGGACAATGCAGCAGCAATAGTAACAGGATACAGCTAAATAAAAATAGTGATATTTAAACATAACATAAAACATAAAAATTAAACTATAACATTCTAAGGATGTTCCAAATAGCAGTAGAATATCCTGAAGAAGAAAACACGTAGAAGGTTGAGCATCATTGAGTAGTTCCTATGTAACTCATTTGTTAACTTATTATTATTATCTTCTTTATTTTTGGGATAGCTCTTTTGCTATGCATGTGTTTACTGTAAACATTCCAACAAACCAACCACCGGTGCCATCCAACTCCTTCTTGAGTGAACATTGTCATTATTCAAATCCCTTCTCCAGGTGGTCTACCTCCATGCCAACAAGATTGCTGCTGTGGGAACAGAGGACTTCTGTCCTCCTGGTTTCAACACCAAGAAGGCCATGTACTCTGGCATCAGTCTGTTCAGCAACCCCGTGCCTTACTGGGAGGTTCAGCCAATCACCTTCCGCTGCGTCTTCGACCGCTCCGCCATCCAGCTCGGCAACTACAGGAAGAAGTAGAGCCTCCCGCCCCTCGAAGACGAAGTGTGTGTTTGCGAATGAGCGCGTGAACGTTTTGTAAGTGCGTGTGTTTGACCACAACCCCACAACACTGACCCCCCAACACAACCCCCTGCCTCCCCACGAATGATGTCATTAATCTACGCGCTCTTTCCGGTGACTCTGACATGTTAGGAAACTCTAGTGGACATTGACCTCCAACACAACATTTCCCTTTCAAGAACAGTGTTACTCAGTCATGTCCACAGCTTCCAGGTTGGTGCGACAATAGTGCCTCCATGCAGCTTACGGCTATCACCAGCATAATACTACCACACAGTACATCAATATTAGGAACCATAGCAAGCCGATACATTCCACTTCACTGAGCATATTAACATTGCAAATAAGTTCTTGCCTTCATAACATGTGATTGCAATATTGTTTCAGATTGTGTGCAATTCATTTGGTGGACAAAATGCAATTCAGCAACAAAGAGGAAGAAAAAAACTTAACCACTTAAAAAAAGCAATCAAATTTCACTTGATGGAAAATGGTACAAAATTCCTGTTTGATAAATGGCAGGCTTTCTGGATCTTTAGCCATCGTATGAATTATAAGGCTGGCCTGTAGAGCAGGAAGCAAGGGGTTAACTTGCGTTTGACAATACCTTTAACAACTGGTATAGTAAGAATGTACTATTTGACCTGTGTAGTAGGGATAGTAAGAATGTACTATTTGACCTGTGTAGTAGGGGAGCATTCAGAGTGACGTTACCATGCTGCACTCTTTGAAAGGATTTAGAATTTCTATTTGTATTGTCCTCAATTCAAGTAGAGATAAAAGCAACCGTGACTTCTATTGTGATTTCTTGTGCTTGCTTCAGTGTTGATTTAGTTCTGGGTGTTTTTAAATGTCTTTTACGATTCTCTTCATCACATTCCATTGCCTGCTCCTCCTCCTCCTGGTATGTAATATTCCATAAAACAAGGTGAAAATAGCTTCTAAAGATGTAGAATAAACCATATATGTTTTGAACAGAAGCCATTCCCAAAGATTTATATGCATGCTTTTTCCTCCATCTCCTTTCTACTTGAAGCAGGTGGTTTCTGGAATCTCTTGTTATTGTGTGTATGTGTATCTCTGTTATTGTTTCCCTGCCCTTTATTTCTCTTTTTAAGAGTGGAGATGAATTGGAGGGTGGATGTGAACTGGCATGCCCACAGCACCCATGTTGGTGTGAAAGTTGTATGTATAGACGCTGTATATAAATGCTGTATAAAAAACCTCTCATTGCTTAAAGGCACAAGCACTTACCATAGCTCAGACTTAATATATCGGCAACAAAGGTGTTCCTCTTTCTTTCCGGAGCAGGGGCTCCAGCTAAGGTGTCCTGAAGAAAATAAAAAATACTAATTGAAAAAGTAGCCGTTTTTGATGGGTTTAACAAACAGTCACATTATTATAAACGGTGTGTATGAAGAGCTATGCTCCCGAGCACAGTGCAAAGTGAAGAGTGAAGAGGGGTCCTGGCGAACAAGGTCAAGAGGAGAAACAGGTGAGATTCACTGGGAAGCAGGTGAGAAATCATTACCAGCAGAGAGACACACACTCACACACTTGCTGTGGTTGGATGGAGTCATCTCCAAAGTCAGGACATCCTGTATGGGTAAGAGTGAATTACTCTGCTGCCCAGGCAGAGGGCAAGGGGTCACATTAGCCTTTTTATGTGCTTGCGGGTGCATGTCGACGGCAGCTAGGATCAAAATTTGAAGTTACTGTAAGCAGCAATTATGTATATTTTTACGAGAATATAAAGTTGACCACAATTCTTTACCCAATAACAGCAAACGGTCACAGGCAATTCGGTTGGAGCAATATGTACGATTTGTGGGTTTAATACTCCTTTTGATATATGACCAGCCAAGTGATGTACTGTGGTAGAATAGACTGGCTGTGGTGCTACATCTCAAATAAATCACAGTTTCTGTAAGACGTTTCATGGCCTGACTAACTGTCAACTGCATTTTTACATAAATATAAACTTAAAGGGAGTCCAGCTGGAAACATATTTCAACCTTATGGCCACGTTTAAGTGGTTTAAGTCTTTTCAATCATTCTCAATTCAATCAGACACCATGCCCAGTTCCTTTGAACAATGTTAAGGTTTCTTGCCATCTGGTAACAATAAAGTTACAGACAGACGTTACAACACAATAATGCACCAATGACCTTTTTCTCAGACAACTTATGAAACCAGACACTGTACTCCAAAAACAACACTTCTTCATAGCGAAACAACTGAATAAGTCGATTTCCAATGACTCCCAAAACGACATATAACAGTGTATGCAGGGTGATACGCCTGCCGTCGATTAATTTGAAAACATCATGTTGGTTATGTTTAGGCAACTACAACAACTTTGGTTATGTTTAGGCAGCTAAACCAACTTGGTTAAAGGCCCATTCCATAACTTCTGACTCTTACTGACACCAGTGGCCGTTAGGGTAACTGCAAGCATCCTGTGCTCCGTACACCGTACTAGGCACAAACCCAGCAGCTGCCTGCCTGGATACAACAGTGACAGCATAGGAGGTGTTGGTTGCTTTGTAACGTTAGCTGATGAAAGTCACTTAACACGTTCACTGCCATTGACGAGATATCTTGGCTTACAGAATCCAACGGTTCACTGCCAATGACGAGATATCTCGGCTTAAAAAAAAAAAAAAAAATTTGACGGTGGGACATCGATCAAACCCTTTTACGTCTCCTATACCAATATTGGAGGTATTGAATGTGTATAATCTATTTTACCAACCAACTAAGTGGCGACAGTGCTCTCCAGACAGAGAGAAAGCCGAGCAAAAACAGCCGCGGGAGGAAGCCATTCTCAAGGAAATGGCTTGGCGAAAACGCTTTCGATTTCACACACACACACACACACACACACACACACACACACACACACACACACACACACACACGCGCGCACACACACACACTCGAGTACCTTTGAGCATAAATAAGACCAGAATCGCAAAAGCTTCATCAAAGCTCTCAACCGACACCCCAAGAAACGAACGAGCCCGTTTTACAGTAATCCAGACTCGCCCGAGAGCGGCCGCGCCGCCAGCAGCAGCAGCACAGACGAGCAGCAGCAGCAGCAGCAGCACACCGAGAGCGGAGTATGCCTCAAGATTGGAAGAAGGGGATCGCGAAGGAATTTCTCTCCCGTGTCTAAACCCCCCCCCTCGCCTCTCCTCTCCTCTTCCCCGCTCCTGCGATTCCCCTCTCTTTTTTTGGGATCTGTGAGGCAACAGAAACTCGCCTGTGACAAAACACTGCAAAGCCACACCTACGGAGGGAGGAGTTTGGAGACACACACACACACACACACACACACACACACACACACACACACACACACACACACACACACAAACACAATACAGTATACAGACTTGCCCAAGGGCACCCATAATCACAGGCACGTGAGGTGGTTCTAAAAATCCATTTATCTCAAAACTCTCTGAAAATCTCTGAAACCATGCTGTACTCAACGGCTAATATCTACATAACTACTAACTCTACAAACTAACTCTTTTAAACAGAGAAAGCACACATTCTATTAGTACTTTTGTGAACTTTGTGTTCACAAAGTCCAAGCAGAAAAGAATCCTCGGCTCTTGTAAAATGAGCCAGAATCCTCAAAAAAAACCTCTGGCAGAAGCTAACTACAGTATTGAAAAACGGCTGGCAGTGAATGTGTTAAAAAGTGGTAAATCGATTAGCTTAGCCACATTAGCAAGCAAGCTAACGTTATCTAATAGCCAGCAAAAACCACAATATCACTTTAGGCAAAACAAGGTGGTTTGGTTTGGTTTACGGTTAAAAACGTCGGGAGGCGAACAGGGGCTCTGTCTTGTGACGAGGAAGTTGAAAGACAAGGGTCCACCAATCTCACCCCTTCACCCTTACTTGTCAGTTCTTATTTCAACATCAGATTGTCATTACATAAAAGACCACCAGAGGTCGCCGCTAGCCTACTTCCTGGATACAGCTCGTGTGTGTACGCATGCACACACACGACCACTAGGGATCTGCCGTTATGACAACCTTAGGGGGGGAAAATCCATGGTTTCACGGTATCGAGGTATTGCGCACCTATATGTAAAATCTGTGTGTAAAAAAAGAAGTAAAATCTGTGTAAAAAAGGAGTCATAAATGTATTTTATTTTTAAATAACATAGAATATAAAATGTTTAATTATTTTCTGAATGTACGATGTGTGGTGTGTTTATACTATTATATTATACGTTTATACCTCTTTAACCATTTCTGTTGCTCTGCACAGCCGAAGCCAGCTTTATTTTCCCACTTTTCTCAAAAATTTCCCAATCTACGCTTTTACTCTGAAGCCAAAATCACTCCACTTCCTGTCTCGCCCTGGTTAACTCTGAGGTAACTTGACGCAGCAAAATCGCCCCACTCCCTGTCAAGTCCTGGTTAACTCCAAGCTAACTTGACGCAGCTATCAGCGACAGAGCAGACAGACACAGCCCAGAGAGCAGTAAAATTAACTTTTACTCAGCCCCACATGTTGGTTTGGGTATGACGTGTCCTAAATGCAGCATTAACAGTGTGGTGTAACGCTTCTGTTCGTGAACAATGTGTGTGTGTGTGTGTGTGTGTGTGTGTGTGTGTGTGTGTGTGTGTGTGTGTGTGTGTGTGTGTGTGCGTGCATGCGTGTCTGTCTGTCTGTCTGTCTGTCTGTGTGTCTCGAGATTCTTGTCAACTAGCGACCTGCAGCCAACGGCCAGCAGCTCGCACTAGCAGCACTGCTGCCAAAAACAGCTGATGAGCTGATACCGTCAGAATGGTATGACGGAAAATATTAGTTGTTTCTGAACCCTGACTTTTTCAAACCGTGGTACTGTAGCCTACTTAGAAAATCGAAAAAACAACATTTTCAATGTCAGAATTGAGACTGACTATCAATTTCTCCAAAATGGCACAGTGAAAATGGCCCATTTCATGACAGTGTATAGACGGTTTTAACTTGACAACAAAAACATTCTAAATTGAACCCCCGCTCACTTCCTGTTGCAGTGTTTGCTATGGACATAAAAGAAAAAAAAACATTCAAGTGCAGGACTGACCATTCCGTGAAAACCGTCTATACAGCTGAGCAGCGAAAACAAAAGTAACGATGTCGAGTGAATATTTCTGCAGTTTGCCGAATGCTGAGAAAAAGGAAGTGCTGTGGGGTTGCGCTCTGGTGAAAACCGTCTATACCCAGGGGTGTAGTGTACACAAATATGTCAGTCATGGTCTGGGCCTATGAAGCTATGTGATTTTACAGTAGCCTACTTAGAAAATTGAAAAAAACAACATTTTCAATGTCAGAATTGAGACTTTGACTATCAATTTCTCCAAAATTGCATAGTGAAAATGGCCCATTTCATGACAGTGTATATACCCAGGGGTGTAGTGTACACAAATATGTCAGTCATGGTCTGGGCCTATGAAGCTATGTGATTTTACAGTAGCCTACTTAGAAAATCGAAAAAAACAACATTTTCAATGTCAGAATTGAGACTTTGACTATCAATTTCTCCAAAATGGCACAGTGAAAATGGCCCATTTCATAACAGTGTATACCCAGGGGTGTAGTGTACACAAATATGTCAGTCATGGTCTGGGCCTATGAAGCTATGTGATTTTACAGTAGCCTACTTAGAAAATCGAAAAAACAACATTTTCAATGTCAGAATTGAGACTTTGACTATCAATTTCTCCAAAATGGCACAGTGAAAATGTCCCATTTCATGACAGTGTATACCCAGGGGTGTAGTGTACACAAATATGTCAGTCATGGTCTGGGCCTATGAAGCTATGTGATTTTACAGTACAGTATACTGTACCTTGAAACCGCAAACCAGCACATCCCTAACGACCACTAGATGTCACATTCGTAAACTCACTTTTTAACCCCCTTGAAAATCAATGTTGTCGTTTTCCTTGTGAGGACGGCCTGTCCAAAAACCAACCCGAGCAATATTGATTGGATTCTGTTACACCCAAGCTGTGTGTAAATTGATCACATAGTGCCATTCTAAAGGACAGAGATCAGATACTGTAGTGCCATTCTAAAGGACAAAGATGAATGGATCTCATGAAGCATAAAGTCCTGTGGGTGGGTGACTGGGTGTGAGCTATTTTTCAACTTTTGAAAGAAGAAGAGGACAATATAGATACAAATCAATTGCCTTAGCCTGTTGTGGATCCAGGGTCAAGTCACAGTTAATGACAAGATTAATACAATATTTGAATGAGCCCAGGTCCCTGGGTGGGAGTATGATTTACACTTGGATAGTCATCTCTGAAAAAGTTTAAGAAAGTCTGCTGTAGGTTAATTCACATTTAACTACCTCTATAGCCCCCTAATTCATATTGATGGGTCTTGTGGACTGAGGTAAAAACAAAATATACACAGTATATATTTGCAGAGGGACCATTTCTGGCCACCAATCCACCAATGATTTATAGTCCTTCCTCTCATTTAATAGTGTGTAATGGGAACATTTAGGTGAAAGAAGAAAGCAGGAGCTCCCTAGAGAAGGTATGGTGGTTAAGACCCAAAGCTTCAGTTTCCATTGCTGGCTAATGACCGATCATCAGAACGTTCTCTCTGGTCTCTCCCACGGTGTACACTCTCACACTGAGAAGATGTGGAGGTATGTAAACCTCTTCTTTCTGGGACATATAGAGCAATAAGCATCCATCCTTCAGACTATTTGGCATTGATATTGAGATTGTAGGACACCCACCCTTCTCCTCTGTGCCAGTGCTCGTCCTTGCTACTAGAGATATAGTTGACAAGAGTGAACTACCTCTTTAAATATTAAGCATGGAAATGTAGTTATGATAAATAACTCAAATGGCCTACCCAAAAAAAGAAGCTATGAAAAAAGTTACGAGTTATGATTGGCTCAAAATCCGCCCTCTCTGATATGATTGGGGTCTAGGTCTAAGGAGGGAGGGAGCGCTTCAAATTCAAGGGCAGAATGAAATGCATCAGTGTTTGAACGCTGGCACTCATCCCAGCAGCTCAGGATCAGTTCTACTCAGCAATGAGAACTGTCCCCAACTCTCCCTCAACCCTGTCTACTTATATCTGTTGCCCCCATGTGGTGGATCAGGGTAGAGCACTTTCTACTTTCTCTTCTTTTTCTGTCCATGACTCAGACACACACGCGCACACGGTGCAACTTGATCCCCTGAACAGCCGTCTATATTCTAGAATCTAGGCCTTAAGCACTTACCTTATTACTTTAGGCTTGTTGCCAATGTGTGTGCAATGAGTAGGCTACATGCACCTTATTCCCCTATTGTGTATGTGTGTGTGTGTGTGTGTGAGAGAGAGAGAGAGAGAGAGAGAGAGAGAGAGAGAGAGAGAGAGAGAGAGAGAGAGAGAGAGAGAGAGAGAGAGAGAGAGAGAGAGAGAGAGAAAGAAGAGGAAAAAGGATTGAGAAAATCAGTTGTGCACAAATGTTTCCATCTCTCTGGGTCAGAGCATGTTTGCACATATCTTTGTTGCTTAGTTTTCACATGCACATGCGAGTGCGTGTACGTACCGTATACAGTGTTGTGTGTGTGTGTGTGTGTGTGTGTCAGTGCAGTGCCTGTCTTGTGGCTCTTATGTAACCATGGTAACCTGAGCTCCCTCACATGTGGAAAAGGATGGGTGAAAAGATCCTGCCGAGTAGCAGATGTGAACACAGACGTACGCCTGGTCAGACCTGTCTCTGCCTGCAATACGGACTCAATTAATCAACTGAAGCCTACACAGACAATCTCATGTGGTTGTTATATCTGTCTACCTGCAGTGTGAAACTAAGCCTCTGTAACGCAAGGAATCGACCTACCAGTATATAGGAAGCATTTAGGTAGGACGTCACCTTTAAGTTTTAGACTGCCTGAAACAGGTAGGATACATTATTTGCAACCTTTCTAGGTAGCCTACCTATTTTGGGGGATCTTTTCGAAGAAGCATGCAATGGTTCCTTACAGTAGGTAGTGTATATATTCCATAACACTGCTAACCGATGAAGAACGAAAGTAGCCCAAAACCTCCATTTAATGGTGCCGCAGCCGCCCCAAACCTCTCAGTAGAGAAAAAAGTGACACAACGTTCGCAAAAATATCAAAACATCTATCACTTTATTTTAATTTTAAAATCATCAATAATGTCAAACATTATTTCATCTTAGTACGGTAAATTGTTTGTACGGTGTCAGGAAAGTCACTTTTGATCGATAGTAGGAAGCATCCTAACTGACTGGAATCACTTAAGGTGCGTTCACACCGACCTATTAAAGTTTTTCGCGTTTCGAGTTTGCATACAAAGTCAATGCAAACGAGCGATTGAGAGTATATTCGCCAGGGCAAAAAATCGCTGGGCGTCCGAGCGACAGAGACAGAGCGATAGGGCGAAAATTCGCTCGTCGTCCGAGATGAAATATCCCAACTCGAGTGAAATTTCGCTGGGAAAAGTCGCTTGCCGCCCAACGCTGCTGTGTGAGTCAAGGATCACACTGGCTTGGAACAAACCGCTGGTTTATTAGTGTGGCAACAAACCGCATTGACAGGCTGACAGCTGACATGAAGTGAAGTCTGTACTACCGGTATAGACGGGTTTCTTGTATACAAACATTAGTGGGTGCGTGCGCGCGCAGGGACAGAGGATGACGAGAAACACATCGCGCAGGGACAGAGGATGATGAGAAACACATCGAGCTGAGCGCCCATTGGTTCAACACAGGTGCATCACAAACCCACAGTGAAGTGTAGAAACTTAAATTTTATATCTATTCCAAGCTGTCACTCTACATTTTACATAAATACCACCTGTAATGCCTACATTAACAATAAAATAAGTAATCTGAAGGGCTGTGTCATTTGAGCAGTTTGTGTGGGTGGCGCTAATGCATGTTTTAATTTGTTTACAAACCGCTGTTATACAAAACTGTAGAAGAAGAAAAGCAGCAGTGAGTGTGCTGCGGGGGTGTTCGACTTGTTGACGCCTCACCTGACTGCGCTCGGCTGCTCTCGTCTGCTTTCCAGGCGAGGCGGCAGTCAACTCAAACGAGTGTGTGGAGCATACATGTCTAATGTGTGGAGCGGCTTTCTACCTAATTAAGCAGGTACCTACTTAGGTAGCTACAGTAGCTGATAGAGAGGTTCCTTGTGTTTCATACACAGCCTCAGCCCTGGTTCACACCATAGGCATCTCAGAAACAGCGCTGAAGCAGCGCTTCACAGACGCTTTGCGGGAGCCTTGCCATTCACACCAGAAGCACTCTCTTTTCCCCAGCACATCACTCTGCGCTGCGCTCCCCCACAACTTGCATTGACTTCATGCCTGGCTGCTCGGGTGCCGCTTGAAAAATAGAACGGAAGCTGAAACTATCGCTGCAGCACGCGTGCAGCATAGCTTCAGCATCGCGTGGCCTCCGGCTGGTATGATCGCTGTCGCTTGTTAACAAGGACGCTGAAATGAAACTGCCTTCGCACTGTGTAGCGTCAGCGTGGCTTCAGCGTAACTTTGGCGTATGGTGTGTTCGGGCTATAAGTCTTCAATAAAATTAATCCTCCCACCAGCATTATACAGCATGTTATCTCATTCATGGCCAAAGACGTCTTTGACGTGTTATCAGGAATAGCCCAGAGGGCCAATGACGTGTTTGACGTGTTTTTGTTTTTATTAGTGCAGCGCGTAGTTCAAACACTTCCCCAGCCTGTGACATGTTATCAGGTCCCTAGCCTCAAAGAAAAGCCGACAACACGCGATCAAACACATACCGCAGCTGTTGTTTTGAAATGAGCAGGAGGAAAAACAGAGAAACGCGCTTCCTTGTAGAGAGGAGAAACGCCATTGAAACGCCCCTCGGCGCGCTGCACTGCTCGCCTTGCTGCAGGGCGAACCTGGATTGAGTTGTTCGCAGTAGTCAAACCCGTGACGAACATGATCGATCCGGTTCCAGCGCCTGGTCCCAAAGCCAAGCCCGGACCCGTTCCTGTGTCGCAGCATTCGTCCCAGCCCGAATGAGAGGAGGAAAACAGAGGCAGAGGAGGCTAGACGCTTCCCCTCCTATGCTAATTTGCGGGGGAAGGAGGTGCGATCCAGCAGCAGCTGTGGACAGAACTCTCTCTCTCTGTGTGTGTGTGTGTGTGTGTGTGTGTGTGTGTGTGTGTGTGTGTGTGTGTGTCTGTGTCTGTGTCTGTGTGTCTGTCTGTGTGTCTGTCTGTCTGTCTGTCTGTCTGTCTGTCTGTCTGTCTGTCTGCACACTCACTCACACTGAGTAAACTGTATTGTTGAATGTAAAAAAAGCACTTCATGTATATATATATATATATATTTTTTTTTTTGTCATTTGTGTCATAATGAATAATATTTACATGTCTGATGTCAATACAGTTCAAAATAAAAGAATTGAGAGCGAGTTCTGCCTGAGATTGTGTCTTTTACAAAAATTGCCTTTTCTGCTGTTTCTCTTCTCCGAGAGACCTTTTTGGTGAAAACAGGGTGTATATAAATGGCTATAAGTAGAGTACAGAACATGCTAAAAGCTCACTTTTTTTTCCTGGTGAACCCAGAGACGTACATCTTCATTTTGAGGTATTGCAAATCACTTTGGTGCTAATAGATAATTTACTGTGGGTCTTGAAAGATGACCAACAATTATGAAAATCTTTGGCCTGTGCTAAATATTGGCAGTCCTAAACAGGCCATGAATGAGTTATACTGTATCTGACACAGCAAATTTTATAAGCACATAACACACACTAGCAGCTCTATTTTATGCCATATCCCCAAATGTATACGAACAAAATTTTTGCTCCATCCACCTGACGTGGCATATCAAGATGCTGATGAAACGGCATGGTTCTATGGTTTTTTCCCACTTCGACTACTGCTTAACGAGCTGCTCACTGGCCTGTAAAACAGCACTTAAAGGAGAATTTCGTTTTTTTTTAACCTGGACCCCTCTCCTCACATTAATTATGATCTGACGACTCACCCAGTGATCTCCGCAGCGTTTCTGGCTGTCCTACGTCCTGTTTTGAGCTCAATTCTCTCCAATCCAGTCGTAAAATAGAGCTCCGTGGGGGCCAAGTGGCAGCCTGTCTTTCCTGCATCTAAATAGCCAGTTTTATTCCCGTTTTCACCACATATCGTCATAATCTCATCCCTCAACAACCACCAGACTGATATTTCCCGCAGGGCTGTTTCCTGGAGTCTCCCAGGGATCAAATTACCTCATTCATGATCTCGGTCACCAAGTCTCGTCAAGTCCCGCGATACTTTCCTGCCGGCTGGCCAACTACCGTAAATTCCGGACTATAAGGCGCACCGGTGTATAAGCCGCACCTTCAAAGTTGACTATTTTTTTCTTATATAAGCCGCACCGGACTATAAGCCGCGGGTGTTTTAATGTTTTTTTTTTTTTTTTTTTTTTTTGTGTTTTAATGTTTAATTACCATATGTAATGCTCCCATTTATTAACATTTCAACAAAACAACATAACACAACACCACCTGTGTTGTTATTTACAGTGCACACAGTGTCATACAGTGTCATACAGTGTGGTGAAAAGAGGGCAAGAGAGGAAATTAAAACAGAAGTGGATTTATAGTTAGAAAGAGTGCTAAAAAAGAGAGTTTTTTTTTTTTTTTTTTTGAAAAAATCCATAGATAAGCTGCACCGTTATATAAGCCGCAGGGGCCAAAAAAGGCCAAAAAACGGGAAAAAAGGTGCGGCTTATAGTCCGGAATTTACGGTACCTGTAGTTGGCCAGCTCTCCAATCGGCCGGATTGGAGAGAATTGATCTCAAAACAACGCGTAGGACGGCCAGAAACGCTGCGGAGATCACTGGGTGAGTCGTCAGATCATAATTAATGTGAGGAGAGGGGTCCAGGTTAAAAAAAAACGAGTCCTGTTGAATCTCTCTTCAAAAAAGCTCTAAAAATCTATGATAAAAAGCAACTCTCCTTTCACATTTGTAATGTCCTGAAAAAGCAAATGTTTTTAGATTTCAATAATTGTATAACTTTTAGATACGCCTGTTTTGTGTTTAAATGTCTTCATGGTCTCGCGCCACCTCCTCTGGGTGAGTTTCTCAAACAGAGAACCGTAGAAGGCATGACCAGACCACCAGGGCTTGCCAGAGAGGAGACTGCGAGATTCCCCGCAGGCGCACCGCCTTCGGTAACAGTCTTATCTTGTATGTTTTTATGTCTTGAGGACTACGGATGCAAATTAGCTTTTAGCTAAATCCGACATATTTACTGTTATCATATTCACCTTATTCTTTGCCCATACAAGGACGCTTCTGCATGACGTCATTTCGTAATCGTCTTTCCGGTTTTAAACACGGAAGTAGAGTACACCTACAGCAGTCATTTAGAATTGCCAAAAAGCAATTTTCAAGCTAAAAAACCCCAAACTGTTAATTTAAAGTTTTAATATTTGTCGGGTGAGAACGTAACATATATGTGACCAGTTTATCAGAACAACGCCTATTGGAAATCTTTAACGAGCAGCGAGGACCGGGAGCGCTGACTGTGCTGACACCGGTCGGACTAGCTATCTGTCAAACCCTACTGTAGTTAGGCTACTGGCAGTGAGAAAACACTGTCGACGTGCTTTTGTAACTAACGTTAAATGCCGACCGGGTACAGCCATCGGCTCCTCGCAGCAGTAACATTATGAACATGTAACTGAAGTTGGCCGCAGTGTAGCTTAATTCTGAATGTTGCCAAACTTCATTCATACTGACGTTTTATTTTGAAAATGGCCACCAACTAGCGCTGAACCGGAAGAACAAATACGTTGCGTCGAACGCAGAAGAGAGAAAAAGTGGGCGTGGTGAATAAGGTGAATAGATGACTCTGTATAGGTAGTGTCCTCTAGAGAGAGAGTGGCGTCAGCGGGGCACGAAAATGCGAGACTCATTAGCCAATGAACAGCCAGGAATGGGTCTCGCGCTACTTTTGCATGCTAAAATAAAGCTGATAATGTACAATTTGATTCAAGGGATGAAAAACCCTTTCAGAGTACAACACAAACTGCCTATTTTGCTGCAACTCGACAGTGCTGCTTAATCCAGGACGTTAATTCCTGGAACTCTTGAGAGTAAAAACTGGTCCATTGGAGTGAATGGAGATGTCGGGACTCTTCTATCTACATGGGTCTGTGTATAGGTAACTGTTCATTAATGTGTACTGTCCTGACCAAATAAACAAATAAAGTAAAGTAAAGCATGCTTATTGCACAGGTGCCTTGGAATGGTCACAATAAAATGCCACTGTAAAATACAGCAGTTTTATCTAAAAAAAAGAAAAAAAGGAGAGAGAACACGGATCTATGGATCTCACTCACATGACTATGGCTACAGATATGCATTTTTTGAAGACTAGTTAGTATCTGGTGATAAAACTGCACATTTTAAAGTGGCCTTTTATTGTGACCAGCCCAAGGCACACCTGTCAGGCCCGGTGCCATGGGGGGGAAAGGGAGGGGGAGGGGGGGTTCTAGTGGGGGCTTTGCCCCCTCAGTTGTATTTTCTGCCCCCCACGGTTGAACTCCTCTTCTACTTCTCGCGGCGTGACATTGCTGTTTTCAAAGGCTGTAGCAGGCTCAGTTTTAAAGCTAGAGTGAAGATCCTGGGCTCTAGTGATGGGCAGGTCACCCAGAACCTGCGGGGTCCCGCGGGCTGGCCCGCCCTGCAGGCGGTCTGGCCCGCCCCGCAGGCGGTCTGGGTTGGCAAATTATGAAAATATCGCGTGTGCGGGCGGGGCAGGCTCAGAACGTGACAAAGCAACATTATAATATAATTTAGTTAGAGCAGTGAAACACGCAGAGTAACCCTTTATTAAGACGTGAACTCTCTCACACGTACACACAATCAGCGAGTCTGAAGCTGTCTGCAGTAGTGCACCTGCTGCACTAGTAAAGAAACGCTTCAAATGAGGTAGCCTATGTGCTCTCAAAACAAACATTTTGGAAGGATTATTCGCTGTAATTATTATTTGAAGTGTCCATAAAACGAATGCCACCACAGATTTTCTGTGTGGACTTGACTGTGATCTATTTATCAATTTTACTGCAACGTGAGTAGGCTATGTGACCAATTGAGAGCGCATGTGGTAATTAAAAGAAATTGGAAGGAATAAGAACTGTTTCTGTAGCCTACCTCCTCTACCTGCTACCTCCATTTTGAGACCTTGGATTAATTGAGGAAAGATCTATAATAGCTGAGTCTGTAGCGCTGGACAAAGGAGAAAGACATGAACGACATGAAAGCAGCCGCGCAACGCATCCAGAGCAGTAAAACTGTTGTCCAGTCGCGCACGGGCACGCATGTGTGTGTCTGTCTGTGAGAGAGAGAAGGAGACGAGTTTGGACACCTTGGAGAGCTCTGCTGCGCTCATCGTGAGTCCAGAGACATATTACATTAAATCGGCCATTTGCGGGCTGCTGGGTTGGGTTGGGTTTGGCATTTTCAGATATTTTAACGGGGCGGGCGGGGCGGACTGGCTCCGATGACGGGTTGGGTTGGTGCGGGCATTAAAAAACCCTGACCCGCGCATTACTACTGGGCTCATATGAAACTAGAATTCAAATTGCCCCCTCACCATTTTTAACTGCCCCCTCAGTCACTTCCTCCTGGAGCCGGGCCTGACTCCTGTGCAATAATCAGGTTGTTTAATCAGCATCTTGATATGCCACACCTGTCAGATGGATCGATTGTCTTGGCAAAGTGCCCACTAACACGAATTTAAACAGATTTGTAAAGACAATTTGAGATAAATTAGCGTTTTGGGTCCTAGAAAAAGTGTTAGATCTTTTATTAAAAACAAAACTGTTGCATTGATATTTTTGTCCAGTATAGCTACAACTAATGTGTATGTATGTTTTTCTGCATGTGCATGTGTGTATGTGATACAGGTAGGAGATAAGACACAGAAGGCAGCTTGGTCTGTCTTGCATTAAGTGGATCTACTCTGTCTGCTGTTTAATGTGAGGCCATGCATGTGTGTGTGGGAATGCTACTTTCATAGTGCTATTACCTACACAGTATCACTACGGCTGACAAAACGTACTTATTGTAAGTCTGCTAAATGACGTAATGGAATGGAATCAGCTAGCCTGCGCGGGGATCAGCCTCTGTTTTTAAGCACAGTGCTTACCACATGGCCACATGGTAGGAACAGAAGGTAGCGTCTGGCTGCTGTCTGAGGTTTTATTAGAACCCTCTGTGTGTCCATGCCAAGACGGCCCAAAATATCTCTGTGTCCATCTGCGTACCTCTGTCAGAGCATGTACATGTGTATCTTACTATCTTTGTTGTAAAGTGTGTGTCTTCATGTGCTAGTGTTTATGTCTGAATGTCTGTGTGTGTGTCCATGTGTGATGTCAACGAGGAGGAAGAGGCCAGCTGCACTGCACATTCATCTGCCAGATTGTTTCATGTTGCATATGCTACTTTTGATCTGTGATCTTGCTCTAGCACTAATACACCAGTCAAGCACATCAGTCATGCATCCTGAATACAATCAGCGTTGGGGTTAAAATCATAATCATCTCGTGTCAATGTTTGTTTTGAAAACCTGTAGCCACGAACAATAACATTTTTAATTTGGACCTGCCAAGACAACTGACCATGAACTCAAGTCAGATATAAAAAATACATACTAACACATGTCTTAATGTGATATAGTTCCTTAATCAAATCAAATTAATGAATATCGGGTTAGGATGGGAGTGGATACTGCATGAGATTGGGGTGAACAAAGGTAAAAAAAAGTCCTGCGGCAGTCAGTACTGTATATGAAACGGATGTAATTGTACTCCTATCCTATTCACCTTATGTAGAAGAGACAGTCTGGCTTGATAGACTAACAGGAAGTGTAAACACAATTGTAACTGATTGTGCTTACACTTCCTGTGGCAGAGCTTCCAGTGAGTCACTAGCTTTGACCAGAGACAATCTCTGGTTTGAGCAGGTAAAACAGCAGGCGTTTTGAACAGGAAGTCGTAACACAAACGGGTCAAGTGGGCGGGGCTACATAAGGCGAATAATAAGAATGGGAAGAGCGCATGTGTGTGTGTGTGTGTGTGTGTGTGAGAGAGCGAGAGAGAGTGAGTGAGCAGAAATTGTGTTCGGCCCCAGCTATGCCATTTTACGTGCGATCACGCTGAATCTTTCAGGAAGTGTAAAGAGCACCCCTGCGGGTAACCTAATGGAGCCAGATTTCTTAATTAGGTCATTAATTACGGCCGACTAATGGGCAAAAATGGCTCATTAGTGGCCAAAATGAGTGAACACATGTTCAGCACCATGGAGAGTTCCATTCATTCGCTTCTGATGGAGCTCATGTGAGTGGAGGGGCACACCTGGGCGGAGTTGGAATCAGCCAGGGAACTGGACTATGAAAACCCTCTGGGGAAAGAGAGGAGAGGCTGCATGCATGCCAACTCTGTGAGCGAGGCCTGACTAAATGGCCAGTGATTGTGTGCTCCAACGGCTATCAGAATCAGATATACTGCAAGGATATTCCGCTAGTATATTAAGATCTGTTTGGATTGGTCTGCAGAAGAATTTTTCACAGCAGTCATTTTGACATGTCATAGCAAGGCAAACACAGGTGTTACTAATAACATTGATGATTGGAATGGCACTGGCCTATTTACTTTACTTCATTATCAGGACATTTTTCCATTGTTATTTTTGTGTGTGATTGTAGTATATTCTCTCCTGATTATCTGTATAAAGTTTTTGAAATAGCATGCTTAGTAGAGCTGAAACAAATTGGTGAATTGATATTGACAAATATATACACTTAAATCATATATGTATTGCTATAAATAGTTGCACCTAATTCAAGACATTTGACACATAAGTATTATAGTAAACATAAAAATAGAACTATTTCAAAACAGGATTTGAGTCGTCTTTTTGTTAGAGCGGCCTATTTCCAATTCAATGTTCCAGTGTCATCACTCACTTGGCATTGTTGCAAGGAACTCAATGGAGTTACCGTAATGGTACAAATAAAATGAGGAAAACAGGGTGGAAAGCCAATGTCTGCCATTTTGTCTCATGGAAAGGGTGTGAGGACATGAGGCAGACATCAACACATTTGAGGGGAGGAAACAGAGTGACTAAGCAAAATGTCAGAGAGAGAAAAAAACACTGCCAATAACAGAGTTAAAAAAATGCGGCCGACCTCAAAGGAAGAAACATTTTGAGCAAGCATGAAGGGCACAATATACTGTGTTTGGACCAATGAAGAGCTGTTTTGTCATTATCTAGGATATACTCTGGGGGATTTTTTTTATGATTATCCAATAGTAATCTGACCTTCATGTCTGTAATCTTTATAGGCTATCTGCTGAAAATAAGTGAGATAGAAAAGGGTATCAATTTACCTGGATTTGTTTATGGAGATCTTTCAGCTGATGTGACACAGGGCCATATGGTCAGGGCCATGAGAGCTGATAGTATTTTCAATGCTATCTCAACAAATTCAAACGATAGTTAATGTCTGTGCTGTTTTTGACTGGGAGCTAGTCATTTTACTGTAGTGCCCCCTGTGGGCGTACCCCCCCCCCCCCCCCACCACCAGATTCATTCCAGAACCCCGAAAAGTGTTTTGGCAAATTTTGGCGGCAATCAGAGCAACAGCTGGGGAGAGAAATGTGCTTAGACAGACAGACAGACAGACAGACAGACATTTCGTGATTATATAGTAAGATAGTAAAATAAATTATAAATTATAAAGTGCAAAGTAGAAGACAGAGTAGCATGTCTGCAGGGTCAGGAATTACGCTTCATTCAGACAGATTCCAGCGAGACGCAGTGGCCGCTGTGTGTAGTGCAGCTTGAGTATGTTGATGTGGGCGTGTCCCTAACCCCCCCCCCTCCTTCTGCCTTCTCCCCCTCAAAACAAGCGAACCAGGGAAAGCCGTTTTTTTTTGTCATTTACTTTTTATTGTTATTATTTTCAATGACAAACAAAACAATACAATACAGACAAAAGCAAAACAAACATAAATTAACGAAAAAATAAAAGACGGGAGGATCTTTAACCATTCAATCTTGCACTCATCTACATTCACATAGTCATTCGTTCGCACCCACATACAATTCTCATTTATAAGCGTGTACACACACCACCATGTTTCTTCTCAGCTATACAAAGTCAGGTCTTATATCCGATACATAGGCAAGCCACTTCGACCACTTATTTTCAAAAGAATCAGCTTGAGCTCTTAGTGTAAATGTTACTCTCTCCATTACATATATCGAGTGGATTAGATCTATCCATTCATTTACAGTTGGTACATCTTGTTTTAGCCATTTTCTAGTCACTGCCTTTTTGCTGGCCACTAACATCACTCTCAACATGTATTCGTCCCGCTTCACACAATGCAACTCTTCTATATCTCCCAAGTACTGAGAACAGGTCTGAGAGCAGGTCACGTGGGGGATGGGCTACCACAGAGGGACAACTCCAAAAGATGTGAAAGTGGTTTGCCATTGCATTTCCACATGACCTCCAACATACAGATTGGTGAGAGAAGTTAGATTTTTGCGCTGGAGTACAGAAGTATCTAGTCACATTTTTCCAACTGAATTCCCTCCAGGATGGTGAACTCGTCATTTTCCATTGCTGACCACATATTCTGATCCATTCTTCTGGTGATATTGTGGAGTTTCCCTCTGCTTCCCATCTTTCCTTAATATTCATAGTATGGTCACCTTTTAGATTTTGAAGAGCCTGATATAACCTAGATATCAGCTTCCTGTACTGTAACTACCATCATCAGATGCATTCTGGAAAATACCAAGGATTTCCATTCCCATTGCATGATCAGTTTTCGGGAATGTCTTGTCTATAAAATTCCTGATTTGTATATACCTATAATGATCCTGGTCCTGCAGATTAAATTTTACTTTGAGGTCCTGGAAGCTATACCCTCTACCTTGGTTCAAGAGAGTACAATGTGCTGTAAGACCACTAGGGGCCCAATTTCTAAAAGTTGAGTCATATCTACTAGGGATAAAATTCGAGTCATATGCAAACCACTTGAATATTGCCGCCCTATCCTTCAAATGATGCTTTCTAATTATTTCTTTCCATGTTTTAAGAGAGCTAATTACCCAAGGATTATTGGGATCCGATAGAAAATCAGTCAATGAAGGGTCCCCTATCAACGTGTTAACTAGAATTCTCTCGCTCATTGAGCCTTCAATCTCGTTCCACCTAGAATTATAGCTTGGAGTACACCAGCAGACTATATATAGTCCCTCAAGCATGGAAAGCCTAAACCACCATTCTCCTTTGCTAGTTGCATTGTTTTATATCTAATCCTGGCGTCTGCCAGAATTTCCTTTTTGAGGGGGCTATAATTAATTTCTTCCAATTTGGATAAATCTGTAGGCAAGCAAATCCCCAGATATTTAATTGATGCCTTATCCCAGCACATTAAGTATTTGGATCGAAGACTATGAGGAGGGTTATAATTTATATTCAGAATCTGAGTTTTTCGTTCATTAACTTTATAGCCTGAGTATGACCCATATTCTTTAAGCACCGACATCAGGGCAGGGAGAGAGTCTGTTGGGCTTGAGAGGTACACGAGAATATCGTAGGCAAATAGTGCTAGTTTTTGTTCCCCGGCAGCCATTTCTATTCCCCTAATCGAGTTATTCTGTCTAATCCATTGTGCCAATGGTTCGACAAAAATTTCGAATAAAAGAGGACTAACCGGACAGGCCTGTCTCGTAGACCTCTCAAGCAGAAAAGAGTCAGTTAGCTCACCATTGATCTTTAATCTGGCCGATGGCTTGTTATACAGGGCTTCTAATGTCTTAATAATGACCTGATCAAAACCAAACCTCTCCATAACTTTAAATAAGAATTTCCACCTAACCGAGTCAAAGGCTTTTTCAGCGTCTAAACTTATAAGCATAGGTTGTATTTTATTTTGATCTATATGCCTAATAACCTGCAGGGATCGTGAGTCTGATGTGACAGAATAAACCCAGTTTGATCCAAATTGATTATTTCTGGTAGAATTTTTTCCAGCCTCTTGGCAATAATTGACGTAAACAATTTGTAATCAAGATTCAGTACACTAATTGGCCTATAATTCGCACATTCCGATTTGTCCTTCCCTCCTTTAGGTATAACCGAGATAATTGCTTCTTTCCATGAAGCTGGAGTTTCCCCTTCTGTCAGGCCCCAATTAAATGTTTTCAACAGAATAGGTGTCAGAGACCCCTTCAGGCCCTTGTGAGCATAGACCCCATTTTCTGATCATTATCAACCTGAGGTTGTGTATATAGCTTTTCATAATATTCTTTAAAACAGTTTTTAATTTCCCTCATCTGATAGTGAAGAACGTTAGTTCTTGGATCCTTTATCTTGTATATCGAGTGTATCTGCCTGTTGTTTTGTAAGTTTGTAAGCCAACAATTTTGAATATTTGCTACCACCTTCATAATATTTCTGTTTAGTGTATAACATCCTCTTTTGAATTTCCTGTGTACATATTTCTTCAATTTTTTTTTTCTTTTTTTTTTCTATTTTAATCTTAGTGACCCTAAGATTAAAATAGAAAAAAAAAAGAAAAAAAAAATTGTTGTCTTATGCTCAAATTCCAATACTTTCAATTCAACCTGCAAGGTGTTAAGTTTTTCGGCTCTCGCCTTCTTAAAGCAGCTACGAGCAACTTTTTCGATTGTTATTAAACAGTATAATTACAATATTGATGCATCACATCTTACCTATAATAGTAGCTGAGACCAAAGCCGTGTGAATCGGAGATTGCTCCCTTAGATGATTATTAAGTCTGTGTCTGTCTAAACTCGCATCAACAGGGGGCTCTCTCTCTCTCTCTCCTTACCGCCGGACCGGATAAACGCGGAAGTGAAACCCGGAAGTGAAACGCAGCTGCCTGCCTTCACCCGTTCGCGCTGCCTAGCAACATAGCATAAACAATGTGAACGCCACGCATACTCTCGCGAACATCTCTCGTTATATTCTAACAGGTTTTTTGGAAGTTATTTTGTGGTTATGGCCGAAGTGGCTGCTGCAAACCGTTTCATTTCACTTCCTGATCTTCCCTGGCCACAGACAGACTAACACTGGCCGATTCACTCGGGCTTCAAGCGAGACTACTCTGCGTTGGTCTCGTCTACTATTAGAGGTAAGATGTGAAGCATTGATATTAAATTTATACTGTTTAATAACAATCGAAAAAGTTGCTCGTAGCTGCTTTAAGAAATTATGTTACTGCAATCACCTTTCCCCTCATTACCGCCTTACAGGCATCCCAGAGCATTGGCAGGCTCACCTCTCCATTGTCGTTAAATTCTATATAATCTGATATCTCCTTCGTAAACCTTTCAATACTCTGTTCATTCAATATATTGGAGTTAAATCTCCAGTATGTAAACTTCCTCTCAGATGCTGTTGATAAGGACAAATACACTGGGCAGTGATCCGAGAGATCCATCGTTCCAATATGACAATCTTGCACCTTACTGCTATCTGACCCAAACATTAGGAAATAGTCGATTCTCGAATATGTTGAGTGAGGAGATGAAAAAAAAGTATAATCCTTAACTGATGCATTACGTTGCCTCCAGACGTCAATCAGCCCCAGCTCAGATATTATTGAATTTATTTTCCTTGTAGTTTTTTTGGATTGGCCTGATCTCAGTCCTGATGAATCAAGGTGAGGATTCAGAGTAATGTTGAAGTCACCTCCACACACAAGAGTTCCCTGTGCTTCTGCTGCAATCTTATCCAATATTTGTACATAGAAATCTGACTCTGAGCCAGGTGGAATATACACATTATAGAAAGTAAACAAATTACCCTCAATTTTGCCCTTTATCAATATGAATCTTCCTTCTTTGTCCTTTATAGTTGTTATATTCTACCAGAGATCAATATTGCTACCCCTCTTGTGTGCCTCGTCCCATTTGAAGAGTGGAACACATACTGTACTTAAATCCCTGTCTTCTGAGCTTTTCATATTCTACCCCTGACATGTGTGTCTCCTGAATCAGGGCGATGTCAATGTTCTCTCTCTTCAGTTTTGCCAGGGTTCTTTTTTGTTTAACTGGGTTAAGAAGCCCATTTACATTTAGTGAAATCACATAAACCATGTGGTGCGTACATTCATGATTTTGGAATTGGGTGCCTTGCTATGTAAGAGAATATCCTTCCTCCTTGTAGGAATCATATAAGAAAAACAAAACCTGATCTCCCCTTCAAGTAACACAAAACAATAAGAAAAAACAGAAACTTCCCAGATCAGGGAGACTATGGTCCCTCTATAGTCCCTGTTGGTGGGTGGAGGGAAACCCCCCCCCAAATGGTTGCCCCCCCCCCCCCCCCCTAGTGGAGGAATTCTTGTACATTCCATGACCTCTAGATAAGTCCAACATAGATGAACATGCTTGTCTGGTCAATCGGTAATCCAAAATGATAGTTTTCCAAATTATTATACTTATTATAGTCAGTAGGTAACTAAATCAGATCTTCATGTAAATAAAATAGAATATAAAATAGGAGATGTCCTCTAATTTACTTCCCTCATTTACGTACAGTTCCCTTGTGTTCTTCCCATTCTCCTTTTACTCCTGAGACTCTGCCCTCCTGAACGACTGCAACCTTTCTTTCACTCTCGTCTCCATTCGGCTCCCTCTGATCCTCTCTTCCCTCCGTTGCCATGGAAACACCTTCTGTATACAATCCTCCATGGAAGAGCTCGTGTCCCCTCTCGGAGCGGCCAGGTGGAATCCCCTCTCATTCATCTCACGTGTGGCCTCCTGCGCGTCCTCGTAGGTCTTCGGCCCGGTGCTCCAGTGGATTCGGATCCTCGTGAACGGTGTTTGGAATCGGATCCCTCTTTCCTTGATAGCTTTTTTGATTCCCCCATAGGCACGGCGCTTCTCCATCACTTCGTAGGCATAATCGTGGTCAAAGAAAATCTGTTTATTGTTGATTTGGATTTTCTTCTTCCAAGCCAGCTTCAGGATTGTTTCTTTAACTTGAAACTGCAGGAAGTTTACAACGATGGATCTAGGAGTGACATCGGGCCCTGGCTTTCTCGCCAGCGCTCGGTGTGCGTGTTGGATTTGAAGAGACATACCTTTGGGTAATGTGAGCTCTGTAGTCAGCAAGTTCTCCACAAAAGTGATCATCGAGTCACCCTCGGCCTCTTCCCGTATCCCATATATCCGGATATTGTTTCGTCTCAACCTACTTTCCAGATCAGTCACCTTTTCCCGTAGCCTGCGTTGTTCTCTGAGCAGCGATAGCATAGTTTCTTTGGTTACTGACCCGCTCTCTTCCACCACTGCAATCTGCTCCTCCGCCACAGAGATAGCCTGGCCCTGGGTTTTGAGTGTTTCCCCGACCTCCGTTAGCTTCTGATTGAGTTCGACTTTCAGCGTTGTTATCTCTTCCTTCAGGTCTTTCTTTATTTCCCCCTTAAGTTCGGAGAAGGCTGAGTGCATATCTTTCTTTAATTCTCTGAGTTCTTTGGAGATAGACAGCATTTCGTTGAGCAGCTCACCTCCGGTGTTGAGAGGGCCTTCTCCCTGGTTTTCCGCTAGCACACCCACGCCATTTTCCTCGCCATTCTCAGGAGTGGCCATTTCGCTGTTTTTCGATGCAAATGCTTCAGTTACCATGTTATTGGGTTTCTTTACTTTTCTTTTCTTTCCCCTTCCACTCATTTCTTACTCGAAGGAGTTTATTAATTGAATTTTTCAAGTTTGGGGGTGAATTTGCGTCCAACGTGTACACAACTGTTGCTGTGATTGACAGATGGGTCAAAATTCGCATCGCAAATTCGAGCTGTATATTTGCATCACTCTTGGTATGTAACAGCCTTAAGGGTGTGTCCTGGTCACTGCACCAGCGCCTCCACCTGTTCGGGGGATGGAGGGGAAATGGGGGGAATGGCGTGATCCTCCCACCTGCCTGTGAAGCTCCTTGCTGTCAGGTGAAAAAGAAGCGGCTGGTGACTTCACATGTATCGGAGGAAGCATGTGCTAGTCTCTACACCCTCCCGAGATCGTCATATAGGGTGGAGCAACAACTGGGATAGCTTGGCAGGGGAAAATGGCCAAGTACAATTGGGGACCACTCATTTTCCAATTTCATTGTCAGGCTGCTTCCTGTTTATAGTCCTGCTTCCTTCATGCAATACTTTCACACAGGCTATTTCTTGCCCTCTCATAGGGAGATTTGGGATACTTTAGGTGTGCTTAACTGATAGGGACAAATTAATTTGTGTTTGACTGCATACTGAATCTGTTTGGTTCTACCTGTACCTTTTCCAACTAGTTGTCCATTGCTTGAAACACAACGAGCCTTTGGTTGGTTAAGTATGTAGTAACATGAAGTGGCCATTAATCGGTAATACATTCTTACTGTAGTCCTAGTAATGCAATGGCCTTTTGGGCATCAACTCTGACTCTGAAGTCATCTACCACTCAATCAGTAGTACTGTGTTCATGCATAACCTTTACAAGCACTTTCATTGTTGTAATATTGGAGTGTGTGTGTGTGTGTGTGTGTGTGTGTGTGTGTGTGTGTGTGTGTGTGTGTGTGTGTGTGTGTGTGTGTGTGTGTGTGTTTCTTGTCTGATTTCTTTTTTTTTTGGTTATTTAAAAAAAAATAGAGGGAGACTGTACATTCTAAGCTACATATTATTGTTTTATTGAAAATATGATTGCCTGATTATTACCAATGTGGACTGTACTCTACCTTGCAATAAAAATACTTAAATATTATAGTAGTACTGTGTTCATTATCTACTTAATTTTTGGTTCAAAGACATAACAATGGGGAGACACTTACTGAATAGATTGTTCTAGGAGGTCAACTCTTGCTTTCTCATTATGGATATTTGAGAATGTTTTTAAGTGTCTTTGAAGAACACAGTTTTTTTGGTCCTAATACTGTTTCCCACCAGTTTTCCCTTGTTTGAAAGATAAGTATCCTACATATAATCCCAGAGCTCATTAATTATCATTTTAGATGTATGAGATGATTGGTGATATCTATTTCAAATAACCAGGGAAAATGACGATGTAATGTACAAGTTGATGAAAAAGATGATCTAGAGTCAGCAGGGTCAAACGAGCCAGCAGAAGCAAGCGAGGACATAACATTCCTGCAAAGGCGGTTGTGGGAGCCTCAAATATTCCTTAAATGCATTATTTGATTTGGGAGAAAAACAAAAATGTGCAAAATGAGCAATTTCACTTTTCTCTCTAAATTACCCTGGGATCTCAGACATCTTGAGGTACACATAAGAAGTGAATCCAAGATGCTTTCTAATGGTATGTGAGTAGAGAAACCAACTGGACTGTGGCCAATTAAACCCAGACGTCAATTCCCAGCATGCTCTGACTTTGTGATGGATGTCCACAAACAAGCGGGGAAGCATTTGGCTGTTGCCTCCCCCGCTCCCTGCCTCCACTACTCCAACACCTCCCAGAACAGTTAAGGAAAAGCACTTCCAATTTTCCCATTGAGAATGCCTTTGTCTCGCTATTTGTATCGAGAGAAGATATAGCCTACTGTATGCGGCGGGACTGGGGTCTGAACAAAGTTGAGTGATTTATCATGAAGACATATGGGATACATTGGACGTGCATCTGCCTTAACCTACCTCTCCACTTAGAGTGTGCTCTGACTTTGGCCGGAGAAAGAGAAGAAACGGTTGCGTCAAGTGTTATGCAAGTTGTCTCTGGCTGTCTCATAACTTCTTTGTCAAATTTTCCAAGGCCTTATTTACAGCTCGAGAGGTACAGCTGAATTTACCCTGCATAATAATTGGCATCTGGGCAAAGTAGCAGCCAGAGATCGTTTTACATTTTTCCACACATAGCCTCTCCTACTCCTCGCATTTTTCCACACATAGCCTCTCCTACTCCTCGCATTTTTCCACACATAGCCTCTCCTACTCCTCGCATTTTTCCACACATAACCTCCCCGACACCCACTTAGATTTTTACAGACAAACATTTGTGGGCTGGTTGTTTGGAGGGTGATGCACAATATGTGTTATGGTTTTGCAGGGGTGAGTGGATGGGAGGAGATTGTTTGGGAGGGGGAGATGAGGTGTGGGTATCAGTCAGCTATATACTGTGTGGGTATCAGTCAGCTATACTGTATACTGTGTGGGTATCAGTCAGCTATACTGTATACTGTGTGGGTATCAGTCAGCTATATACTGTGTGGGTATCAGTCAGCTATATACTGTGTGGGTATCAGTCAGCTACATACAGTATATACTGTGTGGGTATCAGTCAGCTATACTGTATACTGTGTGGGTATCAGTCAGCTATATACTGTGTGGGTATCAGTCAGCTACATACTGTGTGGGTATCAGTCAGCTATATACTGTGTGGGTATCAGTCAGCTACATACAGTATATACTGTGTGGGTATCAGTCAGCTATACTGTATACTGTGTGGGTATCAGTCAGCTATACTGTATACTGTGTGGGTATCAGTCAGCTATATACTGTGTGGGTATCAGTCAGCTACATACTGTGTGGGTATCAGTCAGCTATATACTGTGTGGGTATCAGTCAGCTATACTGTATACTGTGTGGGTGTCAGTCAGCTATACTGTATACTGTGTGGGTATCAGTCAGTTCTATACTGTGTGGGTATCAGTCAGCTATATACTGTGTGGGTATCAGTCAGCTATATACTGTGTGGGTATCAGTCAGCTATATACTGTGTGGGTATCAGTCAGCTACATACAGTATATACTGTGTGGGTATCAGTCAGTTCTATACTGTGTGGGTATCAGTCAGCTATATACCGTGTGGGTATCAGTCAGCTATATACTGTGTGGGTATCAGTCAGCTATATACTGTGTGGGTATCAGTCAGTTCTATACTGTGTGGGTATCAGTCAGCTATATACTGTGTGGGTATCAGTCAGCTATATACTGTGTGGGTATCAGTCAGTTATATACTTTGTGGGTATCAGTCAGCTATATACTGTGTGGGTATCAGTCAGCTATATACTGTGTGGGTATCAGTCAGCTGTGTGGGTATCAGTCAGCTACATACAGTATATACTGTGTGGGTATCAGTCAGTTATATACTGTGTGGGTATCAGTCAGTTATATACTGTGTGGGTATCAGTCAGTTATATACTGTGTGGGTATCAGTCAGTTATATACTGTGTGGGTATCAGTCAGTTATATACTGTGTGGGTATCAGTCAGTTATATACTGTATGGGTATCAGTCAGCTATATACTGTGTGTGTATCAGTCAGTTATATACTGTGTGGGTATCAGTCAGTTATATACTGTGTGGGTATCAGTCAGCTATATACTGTGTGGGTATCAGTCAGTTATATACTGTGTGGGTATCAGTCAGTTCTATACTGTGTGGGTATCAGTCAGCTATATACTGTGTGGGTATCAGTCAGCTATACTGTGTGGGTATCAGTCAGCTATATATATACAGTATATTTAAGCAATATAGCATGAGAGCCAGTGTGTTGTGCCAAATATATCCCCCTGATCAGCTGTTATCCCACGAGGCCGCAGGCCGAGTGGGATAACTGAGCAGGGGGATATATGCCACAACACACGCAGCTCGAGTGCTATATTGCTTTTATAAAACGGTTTCCAAGTATGATGATATAATAATAATAATAATACTATAAGTCCGACTCCGACTGGCATGTCATTCTGATAGAGTCAGTTGAAACACTACTGTAAGGCGGGACCGCAAGAACGTGCGGGTGATTTGATTGGATCGTTCTGGAGACTGAAGTTGACATTGGCCAATCCTGGCGCTTGCTGAGAACCTGAGAGCTTTCTGGAAACCCCGACAGGCAGCTCGAGCGCAGCGTTGCATTCTCAGCGCTTGCTGAGAAGCTGAGTGCTTTCTGCAAAGCCCGACACCAACTAACGTTACGGGGTTAAATGCGGGGTTAAATGCGGGGTTAACAGCCTTTCTTTTGCAAAGAAGACATTAGCCCGCATCTATTCTTGTACAAAACATCATTTTCTGCGAAGTATTAGTAAAGTTATAAGCGAAGATCGATTCACAAGGATCTGACAGCTGTCTCCGCCATTTGTTTTTTTTTAAACCAAAGGCTTTTAGTAAGAGAGTTGCCATGGCAACCAATAACCGAGTCCAATAACCCATGGCCATGGGTTATTGGACTCGGTTATTGGATTTATACAATGGCTGTGAACCAATCAGATTGCTTGATTTGAGAGAGCCGTTTTATAAACAGGTATATACTGCTTTTATATATAGCTTTTAACTATTGTCAAATGTACTATTTGCTTGTGATGTTTTTAACTCTGTAGCACTCTGAGATTCTGAATGAAGAGTGCACTACAAATAAAATGAATTATTATTATTATTATTACTGTACGCTGCTTTTACGGCTCCTCTCAGTAACGTCCACAAGTGAGCAAGCTGCCCTGTGCTGTGTTGCCAGTATCCAGGCTGCTTTGCTGCACCTGCTCTTGGTTATAGGTTTTGGATGGCACTCCCCAGACATTCATACTGATGACATCTTCAATTTATATGATGACCTGACTCCAGCTTGGGCTGCTGAAGAAGCCTCCCACCCTTTTTTCTCTACCCGACCCCCCCTCCCCTTTTTTCCTCTCTGTCTCTCCATCTAGCCCTCTCTCTCTCCTCCCCCTCTTTCCCTCTTTCCCTCTGTCTTTTTCTCCAGAGACTTCCAGTTTTTGAACACTACAGTGTTTCTACCTACTGGCCCTCCACCCCACGCACACGAAGAGAGAGAACCACAGGTACGCTTGCATGTGGAGGAGTGGATTTGTGATTTCCTGTTTGATTATCCCACTTTATTTCTTGTTTTCCGGGTGGGATTATCAGCTGTCACTGCTAGGCTGCAGGGCAGTGGCTGGGACACAGGGCTAGTGCTTCAGCGGAAAAGGCAAGAATAATAGTGCATGGAACAAAAAGTGGACAAAAAAAATAGTGGTGCTGGTAAAAGTCTGACGATTTCCACATTGCAATAGGAAAACCCACAACAGTGCATTAATCTAGCTTTTGTATGTATATATAAGTTAATGTGTTCCTGCAGTGCCTTTTTAAATGGATTACAGTGACTTTAGATCTTGGAAAATGTTAATCTGTTGCAGTTGCTACTCGTGACTGGATTTTTTCATAGCTCTGAATTTTTGTTATTTTGTAACGCCATTCTGGTTTTATGCATGATGTAGTGATTAGTTTGAGGGATATTTTAATTATCTCTCTCATTTACCAAGGACTATAATCATTCTCTTGAGTATCGCACACGCTTTTAAACATCTGCAATAGATTATTGCTATGACTATCAGTTTATCTTTAGATTTCTATCAAGTTGATAAGGTTGTGCTGTGAGCTATGCAATATGGTTCAAGTTCTTGTAATGATGTGGCTACGGGTTGTCGCTCCACACATATAACTGAATCAAGGAATGTAGGAGTAATTGGTCCCCAGTTGGTTAACTTGAACCCTCGATCCATTATTATTGTGATTATCATATTTAATTAATACGTGGTCCTTATTGCCCGAGTATACCCTATGGTTCTTTCAGGTGGGGGTGGGGGAGTGGGGGTTTGGTGTGCATATGGGTAGAGAGAGAGAGAGAGAGAGAGAGAGAGAGAGAGAGAGAGAGAGAGAGAGAGAGAGAGAGAGAGAGAGAGAGAGAGAGAGTGTGTGTGTGTGTGTGTGTGTGTGTGTGTGTGTGTGTGTGTGTGTGTGTGTGTGTGTGTGTGTGTGTGTGTGTGTGTGTGTGGTTGCCCCCCCACCACACACACAGGGGAGGATGGGGATCAGGGGGGTATTGGGGCCTCCTTTCAGCATCATAGTTGTTTTCCTTTACTTTATTATCTTTATTATCTTTGACAATACATTTGATTTGATGATTGATTTCACTTCCACTAAAATTATCAGAATGCTCCATCTCAACTCCCTAGAGCTCAACAACTGTGGGATGTGGACAATTTGATTCATGTCCCATTCCTGTTTAAGTTTATCAGTTTACATTGAAAGTCAATGTCTGTTGTTACTCTTGGCCATTCTAACCAGCATTTATCTTGTCTCCTGCCTCCCCTTCCTTTCAGAAATCATGTTCCCTCTCCGTGTTCCCCTGTTGGCTGCCTTGGTCAGCCTGGCCTTGTGTCAGTACTATGACTATGATTACCAGCCTGCTTCCCAACTAGGACCCTCAGGGCCCAATTGTAACCAAGAGTGCGAGTGCCCAGTCAACTTCCCTAGTGCCATGTATTGTGATGGCCGCAACCTCAAGTTTGTCCCTGTGGTTCCGACGGGGATCAAGTACCTGTACCTGCACAACAACCAGATCGAAGAGATCAAGGCAGGAGTGTTCGATAATGTTACTGAGGGACTGCGCTGGCTGATACTTGACAACAACCAGATCACCAACGCCAAGATCGCCAAGGGTACCATCGATAAGCTGACTGGCCTGGAGAAGCTGTTCTTCAGCTACAACAACCTCACAGAACCAGCCATCCCGCCCTCAAAGTCCCTTGATGAGCTGAAGATTATGTATAACAAGTTAACCAAGTTCCCCTCTGGACTCTTGACTGACAAGGAGAACTTGACTTCCGTCAACATTCAGCACAACAAGCTAACATCCGAGGCCATCACCGGGGCCTTCAAGGGACCCAAGAAGCTGCTGTCCGTGGATGTGAGCCACAACAAGCTGAAGAAGCTTCCCGCTGGGGTCCCCAGTTCACTGGAAATCCTCTATGCTGATTACAACGACATTGAGAGTATCGGATCAGGATACCTGAACAAGCTGCCAGCGCTAAAGTACCTGAGGATCTCCCACAACAAGCTGGCCGACTCTGGGATCCCTGCTGGCGTGTTCAACGTGACATCACTGATCGAGCTGGACCTGTCCTTCAACAAACTGCAGTCCATCCCTGAGATCAATGAGCAGCTGGAGCAACTCTACCTCCAGGCCAATGAGATCAACAGTAAGTGGCTTTCGTGCTAATCTTTCTTTTTTTCTTTTTTTTCTGATGCCCAATTGAAAGCATCATACAATTCCAAATATCGTATTTGGTTATTTTCTGTATAGCCTAATGATCTTTTGCTGTTACGGCAGAGCCATTTTTCTTTTGCCACTATTTACTTTTCTGCCTGGCTAAGGACTACAAACATGGAGTACAACAGAGGGTATGGTTAGCTATAAGTGATGCATGTTGGCTTGTGTTGAGTTGAGGAAACTTCTAGCACGTTCTTTAACAAATCATTCTCGCATCAGATATTAAATACAAAGCTTACAGATGTATAATAACAGTTATGAATGTTGTGAGGAAAAGGCCAGTTAAGTGACGTTTTTGCTTCTCTGTTTGTCAACTCAAACCACGTTCTGTCCATTTTTGTCTCTTTGTAGAGTTTGACTTAGCAAGTTTCTGCAAGTACGTTGGACCCCTCAACTATTCCCGTCTGAAGCATCTGCGTCTGGATGCCAACAACGTCTCACATAGCAACATGCCCGCCGACACCTCCAACTGCCTGCGTCAAGCTACGGATATCATGTTTGATTAAAGACTTCCTTCAAACCTATGACCCCTCCATGACCCCCTCACCTCCATGAAACAGCTTAGCCTTAACAACCAAAGCCTTGGTGATTTAAATGTCCCAATATTCCACACTACTTGCATGGCATTGCACTTTCTGAATGCTTTCTAAGTAGTATGCAATTTTGCGGTATTGTAAGGTAACAGTCATCAATTAAAGGAAGTCTTTCCGATTTTCAACCATACTATATCCGAAATTGGGATATAGTTTGAAAAACAACAGGTTTTTGTAATGTTCTCTGTGCCTCTGGAGTGCAGCTTCAAAATCACAACAGATTGTCCGAGCCGGCAAAACTTTCTGCCGGCAAATGAACGGGGAACTCTCGGTAACAGGGAGGGAAGGTAAACATTGTTCATTTGCATATACTGTACTACTAACATTGTATAGATACAAACCTGGTTGAATATTGGCAAAGTGTTCCTTTAAAAAAGACCTGGAATAATATCCAAGGTTTAATTCTACAGGGGCAAATTGAGGTACCCACCCCCCACCCCCACCCCGTATCCAATGTTGTAGCCATGAATAATTTGTGGCATGACAAGCTATCAACCATGTGAAGGCCTTTTTGGACATCCTTTAATTTTTTCCATTTTGATCAGTTGTTCCAAATGCTGGGTCCATATTATTTGAAGGGTTTAATTTCAAAATATTATCCATTTTGGTAACATTTGGGTCCTACATTCCATCAGTCAATATTACTAAACAGATGATTCTGTCTTCAAAAATATAACTTTCTAAGGAAAGGTCTAACTTTTAATAGTAATATAATAATTACTTGAATAATTTGGTTAGAGGAGATGTCCATGTTTTCAACTGGTGCATATCTCATTTTGGAGTGAAACTCTTCATTTGATAACAATTATGAATCATATCTGTCTTTTTTTTTTATAAACATGAAGGCAAAAGAAAAGAAAGAAGAAGAAATGGCTGGGGGGGGGGGTCACAAGATATGAAAAAGTAAACACACACTTCAAACATTCCAAACTTGATTTATGGGACTTGAATTCAGACAAAATGAAGTATACAGTGCCTGAAGTTAGCATCTCCATGTCTTGATCATCGTGTCCAAATGTTGTTGTCTGTCTTGTATGTTCCACTGTTTAGCATCTTTTAATGATGTGGGTACACTTAAGTTGCTGTGCAAAAGACCGGCAGGTAAGGAGAAAGCCGGACTGTGTACTCAGATTTACAGTAGGTGTATAATGCCTAATGGGAGAAACTATAAATAAATAGCAAAACAGGAGTTTTCTACATCCTGCATCAAACCATCACAGGAAGGATTTTACACAACAATATTTTTTTCCAATATATTGAATGAATCAAAAGGTTTTCGAGGAAAATACCAGTGTTCCTGAGTTATTGCTCATGTCCACCATTTACAGCTACTTCAGACTATCATAGCCAGTGTTTGATGCAAACAGCATGTTATGAGGTAAGTCACAACTAACTCACCTTCAGGGGTTCCCAAACTTTTTCATCTTGGGACCCAAAAGACAAATTTTGTGTCTCCCTGTGACCCAAACTCACAAAAAACACACGGTAATGAGTTGCCATGACGACCAGTTGGCGACCCCCCTCCCACATGGGTCTGCGAGCCAAATTGGGTCCCGACCCATAGTTTGGGAAACACTGCCTTCAGCTAATGTTAGTTTGTCATTTGCAACCTGGCTGAGCTTTGGGTCCGAGCCCTTGTTGTTGGACTGATGATGATCATTGCCATTGCCATTGCCATTGCCCTAAATCCTAACAGGTCAGTCTTTAAATTGGAAACGGGCTATGAAAATTGTAAAATAGAAGTACAATCCTCATTTGAAATTAAATACTTCTCACACTGAATATCTCTGCTGAGTTGAAACATTTAGATGTTAATATGATGCTTTTCAGAAAACATGCTGAGTCGACCTGTTTGTATACATTATCCAGTTCATCCCTGTCGACCGCTATGCACACTGCTCATTTGTATGTAACATTTGCATTACTTGCATGCATCAAATGGTACCATTCTATGATAATAAACTACAGCTTTTGCAGTTATGGTGCGTTCATCGTATACGTTGATTACCATGTTTATCAAATGCTTTTTCAAAATAATACAAAGTCAACATTGACAGCATTGTCATTTTGCTTGAATGTAGCAATGTTATCAGAATATCACATTTTGTTTAGTTAATTTCTCATTTTATCATGATTTATTTGTGGCCTTTGACTCAGTAACTGCTGGTAAATTTACTGTGAGGATACAAAATCAGCTGAAT